>NW_028277042.1:4520270-4670945 GCF_059951505.1 Python bivittatus | reverse complement strand
CTTCTAGCATTGTCAGAATAAATGTGGTAGTTATGATAGATTTACATTTTGTTCCCCTTCACTTGAAATCTATTATGTGGATCTGGAAAGGAGAATTGTGGCTATTTATTTAATCAAGCAGACCCTCCAAATGTGAGTACTGGGGCCATGGCAGAATAACTGAGATAAATAAAGAAATTATAGGTTCCTGATCTAGATCCAAATACCCATTCCTGGTCATCAGTGTGCTGCATTTCTGTACAATCCATAGAATCATAGAGTTGGTAGAGGAGGACTTACAAACCTAACTTCCTTTCAGTACAGAAAATCCCAGATAGATAGCTAAGAGAGGCACCTAGTGCTCTGTTATTGCTTCTGTGGCTGAATGTTCTTACTATGATGGAACTTCTCCTAATATATAGTGAAAATCTATCCTTCTGTAAAATCAAGTCCATTCAATCTAATCTTGAGCTTTAGTTAAGTAGAGAACTGTTTTTTGCTGAGTTTTGTTTGACAGTCCTTCAAATATTTGAAGATTGCTGTCCTATCTCATCCTGGTCTTCTCCAGATACCTCTTCTTCAGGTTGAAGATAGCCAACTCTTTGACTTTTTCTTTATATGGGTTGTAGCTTATAGCTCATACTTTGTTTGGAATTGAGCTCAACTTCCTCCCAAAAGAGAGAAAAAGACAAAGATAAATTGGGGGTGATAGATCACCCTTCACCCATGAGAATTTCATGGAGATTTTTTTCTCCTCTGAAAAGGAAGGAAGGACGGAAGGAAGGAAGGTGGATAGAGAGAGAAGGACAGGACAGGACAGGACAGGACAGGACAGGACAGAGCTGTGAATGTAGCCTGCATGCTCCAGGCTCAGACAGAAAATACTCATCTCCCCAAATGAAGCATGGCTATTGATCACATACAGAATCAGTTTACACCAGCCCTTCCTCTGCTGGAGGTAGAAAACATTTATTTAAATCCTAAAAAACAAAAGGCAAAACTTGAAAGAGCTGAAAAAGGTTGGGGTTTCCAATCTCCCCAGCAGCCTCTGGGTAATGTGTAACATCTCCAAGAAGCTAGAGAGCTCCAAATAACTGAAGCTAGTTTCAATTTTCCCTGATGTGGTGTTTATTGTGGCTATTGTTATTCGCGGTTCCCTCTTCTTGATTTTAAAAGTGGTTTTTAATTGTTGACATATTGTCCCCAAGAGTTGCTTCAGTGATTGAGGCAGCTGATACACCGACGCAAAGAAATAAATAATAAATAAATAGGGAGAAATCCCAGAGCTGTGGATTAGATGGGGAAGTCAGAGGAAAACCCTAGAAGGCAATGGAGAGCTGCTTCCATATAGCTAACAAGAAGACTTCATGACATGTCCAGGAATCAAGTTTGATCTGAGAGGTCCTTTACCATTGCCTTGCCCTGGTGATGCAGATAAAAAAAAAACAGGTGCCACTTGGATCATACCACTGTGGCTGCCATCTTGACTTTTTGGACTATACCCTGTGGATACCCCTGCCTGTAGGACTTCTACGTGCCTTGGAATAACTGGGCCCACAATCCGTTTTGTGCCTCTGACTTTTGTTTCTAGTGGGCTGGTGGTAGGCTGTGATTTCCTTTGCTCGCCAGTCGCCACTCAGTTCCATAGAAAGAGGAAGTCGTGGTCCATGGACTTCCCTTTTCCCCTCTCTGCAGTGGTGCCTGCAGAAATAACTGATGCATGGGATTAAATAAAACACTCGTAATTCTTGCAGTCCCATTTTGGGGGAGGAACGAGGGATGAGGAAGGAAACTCTAACGTTTGGCTCAAGAGTTTTCATTGGTGCGTGCTCCTTGAAACTTGCAGTATGCGATTTCTCAGAAAGAAGCATAGAAAGTGCATTGCTCCAGGACGGTGTTTCTCAACCTCAGCAACTTTAAGATGCGTGGACTTCAACTCGCAGAATTCCCCAGCCAGCATGCATGCACGGTTTATTTATTAGATTTATATCCCACCTTTAATTCAGGATCTCCAAATGGCATCCACATTCTCCTATGTTCCCCCACCACAAGGAAGTTGGTTGAGCTGACAGAGAGCGACTGGCCCAAAGCCCCCCAGGGGGCTTCCCTGGTTATGGGTAGATTGGACCATGAGTCTGCTAGGTGCCATACAACTCCTTCATCACTACATCACACTGGCTCCTGAGAGGAAATGGCTGGCCCAGGGTCCCCAGGGAGCTTCATGGCTGACTCTCTCTGCTCCTATTTGGCCACTATACTTAGCTCAGACAGCTTTGTCCTGGGCGTGAAGTTATCTCTGTCTGGTATTTGTGGTGAATGTGTGTGATTGGATGATGAAAGTGTAGCTTTACATACAGTAAACGTGCATAGAATATAAATTTTAAAAGGAAAATCAGTTCCTTCTCCAGAGAGCTGCTAGGCCTTCCCACAACGTATCCTCCAAAATATGATAATCTGAGCCTTTGGAGTCATTTATGCCTTGAGTGATAACTCTGGACTAACTTGTTGAAGATCCATTTGTTTGTTTTCTTGGCTGTGAATTTGGAATAATATCACATTGTTGGGAACCCTGAGGGCCAACCAATCTACCCATATGTGTGTGGTGGCATCTGGCATGGTCATACCTAGTTAATATGTGGATGGAAGACCACTAGAAAATCCAAGGGCCAGAGAGGACACTGGAAATTGCAAAACATCCTAGAGTAAGGCAGTTGCAAAGCATTTCTGTACAGCTGCCAATTAAATTAGTTCATGAAGTAATTAGAAATCAGGCTTGACTCAAAGAAGAGTTTACTTTTTTAGCAGACCTTATATAATTCATTTAACCTGACCTTTATGTGTTGCATGAATCCATCCATTGAAAATTGATAATTGGATGATTGATCATTTAGCATGCTGTGTGATCCTGCCGGGTGTAGCTTGTTTCGCAGATCATGGTTAAAGAAAGCATGGCTTAGTCTAATATTTGAATCCTTCTTGGAGGACTAATGTTCTTCCTCAGGCTTTTTCTCAAAGGAACCCCATGAATTTTGGACTAATTGCCAAGACTGTAGGTCATACATATTCAGCAAAAGGAGGAATGGAACTGCATTTCTGTCAAGAAATAGTTGTTCAAATTTTTAGAGGTCACTAGGCGGATAAAAATATATGAAGAAGAGACCATTTGGAGAAGAAATGATACCGTCTTTCCTAAAGAAAAGGAAGAGGAAGGATTCTGCTCAGTCGCAGCTCTACCAGTAAACAGCCAAAGGTCTGGAGTTCAATCCCCAGGACCTGCAGGCATGGCTGGAAAAATCCTGTCTGAATCCCTGGAGAGATGCCATCCAACCTGGTGGTACAATTGAGCTTGATGTATGCATGGTCTGTGCCACAAGATTGCTTCCTTTCCTTCTTGAGAAAGAGCTGATCCTGTGGGCACTCTCACATCAAGAAGGAGTGGCAGGCAGGAGCAGTAGGTAGCAAGGGAGAAGAGGCGGAGTTTTTGAAGAGTTCAGGTGAGCTCAAGGTATTTGCAGGGAAGGGGCAATCAAGGGTAGAAATGTGTCCGGAAAGAACAGCAAGGAGCTCTGAAGTCAAAGCCAAGGACAACTGCAGTGCTAGGAGAGAAAGAGGGCACAGAAGGAGAAAAATATTTTTTTGGGGGGGGGGTATTAGATTTCTTAAAGGAAGCAACCAGCTCTTTGTTCAAGGGTGGGTTGTTGGTTTTCCCTCCGTCCTCCATCTCCCTGCTTCTCCCCACCCCCAATATCGTGATACCAATAAGGAAATTGGGCCAATTATGGGGCGTGCAGTGGGAAGCTCAGAAGCCAAGATCTGAGAACAGAACAGCATTTATTTTCAGCCCAGCAAAGCCTTACACATTTGACACTTTCTTACCTGGAAACAGATGGGTGTGAATTTGTGTCTTCACGGGTGAGGCAAATTATGATATTTGGTCCTGCCCCAACTCCAGATAGTTATGCAAGAATCTGAACAGAATATAAACGTTATAGGAGGCGGAATCTAAGATGGCTCAACCAGATCAATCTTGCTGCTTTAAAGCAGAGGTGCCCAAAACAAGGGGAATACAGGTAGTCCCCAGGTTAAGAATGCCCCGGTTACAGACAATCCATAGTTAAAAAGAGAGCCTATTGTACCAAAAATATTGCTAAATACACAATGATTTGAGTTAAATACACAGTGGTTTGAGTTCATTACACAATACTACTTATGCAGTTATTATACAATGATATTGTTCCGGCTTACGTGCAAATTTGGCTAAAGGACAGACCTTGGGAACAGAAGTCATTCTAAAATTGGGGACTACCTGTAATTATATTTCACAAATTTAATTAATTATATTGAGGCAGCAAAAAAGGTCCCTACCTCTTCAGCTTTCCGGGCTTGGGAGCACACAACTTAACTTTAGTCTATGAGTCAAGTTTTGTTCCAGGCAGACAACCCTGTCTAGGTTTTTGTAGTTCTTGTCTGACACTTGTGGCATGGTGTCTCAGTCCAGACAGCGCTAAATGGATAGTGATGGCCTCATGCTACCTCCGTGGACTGACTTTGCTGAATTAGAATGTGACTCATGCACAGCTATGAAGATTGTGCATTGCTTCTCTAGGCCTAAGGAGGAGCTTGAAAAATGTTGGGTTCTGTTCAGCCAAAGGCAAGGCTGAACCAAGACAACCCAACTCTTAAAACAATAGAAAGATCTGATGCTTCATCCATCGATACCACCCTCATAGCCTTCCTTTCCATCACACACTCCTTCTTGTTCCTTGTCAGCAACACCCCCTAACCAACAGTCATCTTCTAAAACAATGGTTCTAAAACTGTTTGACCCAATTACCCCATTTCCCAGTCTCAAATAATGTCATTACCACCATCACCCCAACAAACACACAAAAACAAACATCAGATTCTGTGTTTTGCACAAATATGTCAGCAACGACAGCCCCAACCTAGATCCTCAACTCACAAACAAGCAACTGCAGATTGCTCCATTATCCCCAGGATGTGCTCAAATGATCCCTTTGGGGTAATTACCCACAGTTTAAGAACCGCTGATCTAGATGCTGCCATACGTGTCCCAATGTGGTCCATTGTTTGATGGCCACAGGAGCTGTCTGCGTAGCCATGTCACAACTCTTTCAGGTGATGTCTCTTGGCGCAATCAAGTGGCTGTAGGTCCCAAAAGGAGCTAGTAAGAACTTGATCCTCTTCACTGTCCAGGTCCTGTCCCCTAATGGTAGGGACTGCTTCATTTCACCTAATGATTGAGCCCTATGTAAAGTGATCCTATGAATGCCCAACCAGACATAAGACTATCAACCCTTTATACCAATATCACCTAATGGTAAGGCCAGCCCTGCATGATGAATATCCAATTGAACTGAATATAAATATAAATTCAGATGTTTGCCTCAGTTTTGCCTAATGATAGGGCCCACCTTATATAAAGGGATCCTAGAAATGTCCCACAAACATAAGCTGCCTTCAAAGCTTTGCAGAAACACACGAAAACCAAGGATTTCAGCGCTTCTCTCTCCATCTATTCAGATCTGTGCACCTGTCATCCGAAGACACCAAGGGTTTCCGTGCTGCAGAAGAGTAGCTTAGTGGACTTTCAAAAGTTGGTGGTATTTTATTGGTCAAGGAACTGCATGACAGTGTTGATTTTTTTTCAGAAGCTAAGCATATGGACTGCAGGTGCAGAATATGGTGTCCCTCCCTCTTCTCTACCAGAATCTTATTTGGTTCAAGGGCATGCCCTGACCTGGCTCTTCCAGATGTGCTGAGTTGCCAGCTCCACACCCACCCACTTTAGCACATAGTTTGGCTTTGAAGATCACACCCTTGGTTGAGAAGGCAAAGCAAAGCAACAACAGCTATGGTACCCAGGTCAGAAATGCCCAATAAAGCCCTTTCTTGGCTCTCCTAGCAAGGGACACAGCCCCTGGCATTCTTCCGATGGGTTGGGACTTCTTGGATTTACATCCAGCAAGAGCCAAAGGTTGGGAAAGATGAAATAACAGAGGAAAGTTGAAGTAGGAGGTTTCCCTCCAAGAGCTGTCCTTTCAATAGCAGAATTTTGAAAAGGATCAAGCTCTCAGGTCACAGCAGGCTGTATGAAGGCAGTTCTGGTCCTTGCCAAGCCTATCCCCTAGGTCGTCCTTGTTTGATCTGTTCAACTTTTTGCCTGACTTATTTTCTGTCTCCAATTCCCAGCTGGCATTCTTCTTTGCCCTGTGGTGGAAGATCCTTGAGAATCTGTCAGTGTAGTACCACGGAGCAATTAGCAGGAGAGGGTAGAGAAGGATTGCACCTAAGAAGATAGAATGGGAAAGAGGTTGCAAATTCCCTCCAGGCACCCGCCTCCTCTGATTCTGCCCTCCTACTGACTGTTTTAGGTTGGCCCTAAAGTGAGTAACATCAGACACACCTCATCCTGGTGGTAAGAAGCTGATGATGCATTGATAGCTTCTTTCTTAAGGACTGACCCTTCGGAAGACTGGTGGGAACTGTATTAGGTTAGTCTTCTGAAGCCTGGTTTCCTTCAGATGGATTGAGACTCTGGCTCTAATTCTAGTGGCATTAATTCTTCAGAGTTGGTCAAGGCAACACATGTATTTGTTTACTTGTTAGATTTATTTTCCATCTTTCCTCCAGGAGCTCAGGTTGGCTTGTGTGGGTCTCTCTCTTCATTAGCAACCCTGGGAGGTAGGCTGAACTAAGAAAGAGGGACTGGCCCCAAATCACTCCATGAGCTTCCATGATTAGGGATGGACTTCAACCTGGATCTCCTCAGTCCTAGTCTAACATCTTAACTGCTCCACCACGCTGGTTTTCATGGAAGCTTCATTCCTCCAATGCCCAGTTTTTACAGTGCAAAGGAGAGTGGAAATGGGAGGAGAAAGCAGTTCTGGATTCCCTGCTTTTGATTTCAACAGAATAGACCTATTTGAATTACAGCTAGTTTACCGCTTAATACTTGGCAGGGAGACCACTAAGAAATCCTGTGGTGGTAGACTAGATTGGAAAGTAAAAAAAATCTGTGAAGATGGCAACTGCATGCCACTTCTTGATTATTACCAAGGAAATGGCACGAATATGCCCGTCACTAGGAGTTGAACTTAGCTTGAAGGAGACTTTATCTTCTTCGTTTACTGCACCCTAGTTGCCATGGGAATGGTTGAGAGGCAGCCACACCTTTGTGAACACCACCCAGGTGACTCAGAAAGAGTCACGCAAACTGCACAGGTTGACCTCATAAAATCTCAGCAGGCAAAAGGGTGGGTCCTGGTGACTGGCTTGTTGCAAGTTCATGGGTGTTTAATAAGGAAATCTGTCATAGAAGCAGAGCTTTCCAGAGGCCAAATATCAAACACGGTCTTCTTTGGACATAGGGCAAAGTCATATTTCTTTAAAATCTTGCCTTATTCGGAATTAGATCCAACGTGGAAGTTCTTAATTGTCCCTCCCCCCTCTCCTCCCCACCACCCAAAAGGTATGGTTAAACAATCAGCAAATTATGCCCTTGCTTTGTTTAGGCCAGTGTTTCTCAACCTCGGCAACTTTAAGATGTGTGGACTTCAACTCCCAGAATTACCCAGCTGGCTGGGGAATTCTGGGAGTTGAAGTCCACACATCTTAAAGTTGTCTAGTTTGAAAAACACTAGTTTAGACTTATGTACAAACTGGGATTTCTGGTTTGTTTGTTTTTCTCAACAAGCTAGACTCCCAAGCTAGGATTTGTTCTTGCTTTCCAAGACTCAGGAGTGAGAAAGATGCTGGGCTGACTCCTTTGATCATGTAGTCCTCTTGGAAACTGAGATTAATTTGGCAAATCATTTTGCTGGTTGTACAAAATGTACCATCCCTCAACGTCAGGGTATACAGTTGCAGGGGGCATACTGCTGGCATGGCCGCCGGGGCATTTCAGCATTTTCCAATTTGGACCACTTCCTGCTATGTGGACCAACTCCCAGAATTCTCAGCAATGACCATGCTGGCTGGGGAATCCTGAGACCTGAACTCCATATTTCTTCAAGTTTGTTTGTTTGTTTATAAGATTTATGTAGCCGCTCCTCTTATGTAACCTAACCTGGGTGGCTCACAACAGTAATAAAAGAATAAAAACAACAAAAAGAATAAAAACTAACAAAAACAGAATATACTCGGCGCCCCAAACACAGCGCACATGAACGTATGTATCACAACTGCAGAGCTTCCCTGGGGTCCAGCCTTGCATCACTCCAAGGCTTGTGAGAAAAACTAGGACTTTACAGCTTTTTGGAAGGCCATTGGGGTAGGGGCCTGTTGGATCACGGTTGCCCCCAGTAGGGCCCCCAGGGTTGCCCCCACTGGGCTAGTTATAGCAATGGAGATGATGTGAGAGTCATGTTAAAGCCACAGATATTTGGGCCACCATTTAATTAAGGAGTATAATTGGCTTTGCATCAAATACGGTAAATTACAACAATCTCCAGGGATTCCAGGCGTTTGCAGAGGTGATAAAAGCTAACCTTGAGTGAATAAGTCTCATGCGATATCATTTCATTATTTGTGTGTCTGTCTGGAGTGGGGGAAGGAGGAAAGGAAAGCCAGCTTCAGAGGATCAAATAATTTTGAAACTGCTGATTTATATACAACCCCCTCTGAAGCCTTATCTTGCATAGGAATGTATAGGCGTGCATGTCAAAATAAAAGTAGCTGCTACGTTGCTATCTGCAGTTCTGCATCTCAAGTCCCTAGCTGGAACTTGAAATAGTCCTTGGAAGTCTGCCATTAGCTGGACTCTCCCTCTGCCATGTTGGTTGGGAATGGAAAAGAGGATGGTGTTTTCAATGGACCATAACTGAGATGTTGAAACCTCATTCACCGAATGACTTTCAACTGCTCTATGGAACAACTGATGGCGTGGATACCAGAAAAGTTGACTGGAAGAAATGTGGCATCAAGAGAGAGACATGGTCAGTGAGACACAATTTAAGTCAGTCAGAGATGGGGAAGATCATCCGGGCAGTGCCTGCATAAGAGGAGACTGGAGGAAGTTTGAAGACATACTGTATTGACCTGGACAAGAGTTTGGAAGGGATTGATAAGATTCTCACCAAATCCACCTGTTTCTGGATGATACATAACTGGACAGGATAGCTATTTTATTTATATTAAAATGAACTAGATGGGTTAGAGAAAGGGGCTGAAAGTAAGAGAATTAAATTTAACAGGAAAAAGGGGAAACAAATGCACAAATAAAGCCTGGGAATACTTGGATTGATGGTAATAATTGTGAAAAAAGACATTGGAACAGCAGCTGATTCACCTGAATATGAACCAACAGGCTGATGTCACTGCAAAAAACCAAATGCAATGTTGGGGTGTTTCAAAAACAGCAGAGTTTCCAAATTGTGGAAAATAATAGTTCTATTTTACTCTGCACAGGACAAAACCCCACCTCTATGTTAAGAGAAGAATTTATCTTTAGAGACATCCAGAACCGGAACGGAAAAGAGAATGGGGTGGGATACATCCTTACCTGTTGCCAGTATAAAATCACAGGGCTGCATGTGCTTTTGCATTCTCTGTATGACTTGGCTTGGTGTTACAGGACTAATAATTCCCTTGTCCTAATTAGGAGGGTTCCTACCCTAATGAGGTTCTGAAAGTCTCTGAAGACCTGCCTTCTCTCCAAGGCCTTGGGGTAGGTGGGTTGCAGAGCCCCTCAGGTATTCCTGTGCCTATTGTGTTTTTAAAACAATCTGGATGTACATAGTTTCCCCCCCCCCCTTTATTGCTATGGTCTTCTTACTTTTTAAGCGTAAGCTGCCCAGAGTTATCTGGAGTTGGGCAGCCTCTAAGTGTAACAAAATAAAATAAAACAGTAAGCCCAATCAGGAGAATACAATGGAATCTTAATTTACCACCGTCATCATGCAAATGGCATAAATCATTCCAACAATGTACTCTCTTTTTTAACTGGCAATTGAGAATAACTGACACTCCTCCCCACAATTGGTCCATTACTCTGAGATGCCATTGTACTCACTTTCTACTTGCTGACCTGTTACTAGTGTGAGAAACAACTCTCAAGTTCCAAAGAATTGAGACAAAGATCCAATGAAGCAGCAAAGCATTTATTAAAAGTACGTTGTTGCAACAGCGGGTGTCCAGCAAGTAGGCACACCCCGTGATAAGATACGTGCACTTTTTATTCCCTAAGCCCGAGCAGAAAGACCCTCCTCCATTTCCCCATTGGTTGGGTACTCAGGAGTTTACAACCTATCCGATACGCCTAATACAACTCCCGGAAGTCTTGCCTTAGTTTACATCTCCCACTACTCAAATTTTAAGCCTCCCCCAGCCCGTATTTATTTATTTCCCTTTATAGCAGTTTTTGGCATTAGCAGTGAGTGTGCTCAGTGATGTGGTTTCAGGTCTGGTTCAACTATTACCACAACACCAGCTCAGGTCAGTTCTTCAGCTCCCTATTTAGAGACTCCTTTAACCACCTGCACCAGTTTCCTCTCCATGTTGCCACATCCTTTATAGGTTAGCTCGTTTCCTTATTTTAAGCAGGCTAGTAGAAGCCATATTACTTTATGCTAAGAACCCCCCAAGCAACTGAGGACTAGTAACTTGATTGTATCACTACATACGTTCTGCTTAGAAAGGCAGGGGGTCTAGAAGATCCCCTTTCACTACTAGTTGCTCATTATGGTTTATTCTGAAATATATGCTGTCAAATTAGTTTGCCTGCAAAAACAACATTTTGTCATCTCTCACACTAGAATCCTCCAAGAGGTTGCCGGGTTCTGCTCCAAAGTCCTTGAGATCTTGGCATGGCTTCACTTGTCAACTATATACATAGATTTTGTGTGTGTGTGTGCGCGCACCTTTGAGTCAGTGTTGACTCCTGGCAACTGCCTGGACTAGTCCCTGCAGTTTTCTTGGCAGGATTTTGGAAGTGGTTTACCATTGCCTCCTTCCTAGGGCTGAGAGAGAGGGACTGGCCCAAGGTCCCCCAGCTGGCTTCGTGCCTCAGGCGGGACTACAACTCACCATCTCCTGGTTTCTAGCCTGGTGCCTTCACCACTACACCATACTGGCTCTCGTATTCCTAGATGTGTTACAAAAATGACGTGGCTTAACACTATCTGAGAATCTTCCCTCTTTCTTTATTGTTTCTCATATAAAGCGGACAACTGATCTTTGACTGTAAATGATGTTTGTATTACAAACTGCCTATAAGAAGGGTCAAGGGTCGACAGATCATGAAAGCAACATTGCACCATTGCGGTGCGAGCTCCGCCCCTTTGTGTATGTGCTTTCTCACATCCCATGAATGTACAAAATGGGTGGAGATCCTTTTATCATATCCCACAGATGCCTTTGACTATAAACCAGCATATTATATTAATTTGAATGCTGGACTAGTATTGAGAAAACTTGGTGTCATGGCCCTACTTGATTCTGGAACTTGCCCTGTGATGTGGGCCCACTCATTTCTTCTTAGCCCAACGTGACTCACAGAGCCGCCATGAGGATAAAATGAGGATGATCTTCCTGCATATCATCTTAAGCTCCTAAAAGAAAGGTGGAAGAGAAGAGATAAATTTGTACTTAAATTTTTCCTTCATTGTGGCATGTGTATTATATGTGCTTGTACAAACGGAAAGGTGATTGGCTTAGAGCAGGGTTCCTCAACCTCAGCAACTTTAAGATGGGTGGACTTCAACTCCCAGAATTCCCCAGCCAGCCATTGAGGTTGAGGAACCTGAGGTTGAGGAACCCTGGCTTAGAGGTAGACTGCACAAACTTACTACAGGTAGATAGTGATTAGGGCAAGTTCAAATAATGCAGATTTCTATTTAGTGCAAATTATAAATTGGTACCTGGTGGTTCTTAATGCGAGCCAAAATTCAGTTAGTGCAAGGCTAGTGCGTGTGCAGTCACCATTGGGGTTTTAGACACTCATCATTGTTTGTGCAAAATGGAGAAAAGGAAAACTCAGAAAAGGAGAGGCTTATTTTGAAGAACTACTGCAGAGTACAGGAGACAGTAGGTACATTTTGGATATGGGTTTATCCTCTTTTACCGTCATGCAGTATTTCATTAATAAACATATACAATATTATGTTTTCAATTTTTAATTGCCTATTTCTGTCAAACTGGAACCAATTACCCTATTTTCCATAGAAAGATCATTTCAACTAGTGTGAATTCGAATCATGGGATTCATTAACCACATTGAGACGTACCTGCCCTTGGAGTTCTCTGGGCTTCAGGCTTTTTTAAAACAGACATTTCACCTTGTGTGTGTATATCTGATGAAGCCAGCTGGAGCTTACAAAAACAGATGCCTTTTAATAAAATGTGTTAGTTGGAAAAGGTGCTATCTGGCTCTTATGAGGTTTTGCTCTCATAGACCAACATGGCTCTCATCCTTCAATGTCTGCAGTAAGAAGCAATGTGTGAACAGAGGATGCTCAGCAAAACATCTCTTCCCTTCTCCCTCTTTCTACGCATCCACTGGTGAGCATCAGATGATCATTCCCAGAAGATTTGCTTGCAGAGAGTTTGGGAAATCTGTCTGAAGGCCACAATGGATCAAGCTTGAAGGAACTTCTGTATGTAGATATGTTCTTTCTTCTCAACACAGAGACAAGCAAAAGGTTCACTAACTTCTTACCTTGCTTCTGGGATCCACATTGCCCCACCCCAAAAAAGATCTTCGTATTGATCTTCTTGTTTCCTCCCATAAGCCATTTTGGTTTTCCTGCGCAGGCGGACACGTGCATGAAAATGTCTGAAGTATCTGGCTTGGTTCATGCGTCACACAGCTTAGCCAAATGTAGTCTGCTTCTTTGAAGCTTAGCATTTGGGCAGATGCTGCCAACTGTGGCACGTAAGCCTCAGCGGCAGGTGGCAGTATCAGGCTGACCTTGTGTGGGCAGTAGCAATTCTGAAGGAAGGAAGGAAGGAAGGAAGGAAGGAAGGAAGGAAGGAAGGAAGGAAGGAAGGAAGGAAGGAAGGAAGGAAGGAAGGAAGGAAGGAAGGAGAGAGATTCACTAGGCAACAGCCAATACATTTTTAAACTCTCTTTGCAATCACTGAATTCTAAAGGGGCAACTGTATTGAAGTGCTTGGGCAGGGCAACCTTGCCTGGGCTCAGAAACTGAGTTAGCAGGGTAGGTCTGCTTAGTCCTGGGATGGGAGACCACTAGGAAATCCCAAGGCCTCAGGCTACATTGGGAAGTTGAAAAATCATCCTGGAAGAAAGCAGTGACAAACTACTTCCATGCTGCTGGAAGAAAACCTGGATGTCTAGGTGTGTCGATCAAGTCACCAGGAACTGAACCTAACTCAAAGCAGACCTTAAACATTATTTAATATTACTGCATTTATACTCCACCTTTTCTTCTGAGAGCTCAAGGTGGCATACTAATTGAGTGAATTTCCTCCCCCCCCCCGAAAAAGCTCTTGATACCTCCTGGCCCCAGTTGACAGTCACGTGGCTCTCTTGTTATGCATTCCCAGCCAAAAATAGTCTGGTCCCTGACTCTAGAGATCCACACATTCTTGCATCTTAAGCGCATTTCTTTTAGATTGGTCTCACCGAAGTCCACAGAGTATTGGGTTGCCTACAGACAGTATGCTGAACCCTAGTTTATTTTATCCATGGCTTGTTAAAAAAGCCACAGTGGACTAGTTCCCATAGCATGGTTTCCAAACCACTGTGCATGGGCTTGTACATATCAAGTCACAACCAAGCAAAACACCGTATGCCTTAGGAGGATGTGGGATCCAAGCCAACGGCTGATACGGTGACCATTTACGCATCATTCCTCAGAGTGGACGCATCTGACTAGCAACAGGGTGGAATGGGTTATTTGGATTAAATCAGCACGTTTTCTGTTAAGTGGATAGATGCAAATGTAGGATTCAGTGCCATGACTTATATAGGAATTCAGAGCATCTCACTGTACTGTAGTGGCCTAAACTTGTTGGGCGGTCTAGCTGCTGCTGTCCAAGTGCTGTTAACTGTAGATGACTAACTTTGACCACTCCCCCCACTTTACCTTCTTGGGGTCTTTTATCTTTGAACAAAACCTGACTAGATCTTCAGCTACAATAGGGCCGTGTTTCTCAACCTCGGCCGCTTGAAGTTGTGTGGACTTCAACTCCCAGAATTCCTCAGCCAGCATGGCTGGCTGGGGAATTCTGGGAGTTGAAGTCCACACATCTTCAAGCAGCCGAGCTTGGGAAACACTGCAATAGGATATTCTCAATCTTTCTGCCTACTTGTTATATTGGGAATTTTGAGAATATGTTTTGGGTGCTCTCACAAATGCGGTACCTTGGAGAATTCACCATGTGGCTCTCGTGAGAACATCTTCCAGTTACAAAATGTCTGTTTGCCAGAATGTTCTCTGTTGCCCTCCTGCAAAACATTCCTCTTAGGTGTGTACACAAAACACGAATTGCATTCTTTTAAACTCAGGATCAAACTGTCTGACTTAAATGTCCTTCAGAGCAACTGGAGCTATACTTGGCTATACTCGGCTATACTGTACTCCAGCAGAACAAAACTCAAAATGGTTCACGTTTTTTGGTCATAAAAGAAAATAAGAAGGGGGGGGGGGACTCAGAACAAACCCCTTGCTCCCTTTTTTTCCTTCCTAAAACCACAATAGAGTAACAGTCCATGCTGATTGCTACCTACTATTCAAATGGGTAAAAAATTGAGATTATTTTTAAAAAAATGTTGAAAACATGAAAAAAAGCCTTCATAGAAAATAATGGAAACAAGGCATCTGGTGTTTCTTATTTAAAAATATTTTTTCTCTATGTTTTTAATCCCATTGATCGGTTTCTTTGGTAGCAGGTCACAATCAGCATGACGGATCACATCCTTAGCAAGTTCAAACTGCATTTTGGCTCTGGATTTTCTGCAGCCTGCTTGCGGTACGGCTGCGCTCGATCTGAGGTTCCAGGAACATATGCAGCCCCCTAAAAGCCTTGGATGGGGTCCCAGGATTTCCTCCAAACCTTTAATTTTGAAAACCTAAATTGAAAACCCCGATCTCTGTCCTGGTGGAATCCGTTTGATTCCTGCACCTATGCCTTCATTGTTTGTGGGTACTAGACTTCAAATCCTTCCCTGTTTTCTTTTCAGTTTTTCTTTTTGGTCTAGAAATGCGGCTGCTTGGAACTGGAAGGTGAGCAAATGTGGCAACTCTGCTTTTTTTTTGGCCAAGGATTTACAAATGCCTGAAATTTGGGAAGCACAGTAGCTGAGCTTTTCCCACCGGTGTGTAAACCCTTGGGCGAAGTTGGAAGTGCACACACTTCTCCAGCATGGATTACTTACTGCCTCTTTCCTCATCAGCCTCACTTGATGTGCTTGTCAAAACACGCTTTTTCTTGCAGCTTTAATTTCACCTAAATCAAGGTGTTTCCTTGTTTAATCCTAACAGGATTTTTCAAATGGCGCTTACCACTTTCAAGCTAGAAAAACGTGAGGGGCTTTTCTGGTTTCTCTGCTTTGCTCACAGACTTTAAAAATTAAAATTCCCAGAGTGAGACTTCTAGGACAGGATAAGAACTAGCTAATATGGGAGGCAGAAAGTGCAGAACTTTTCTACATACAATTTTTCTCCCTTCACCTTTTTTCTCTGAATCAAACTTCCCTCCCACAGAGGCAGACTTGTTGCAGACAAAGTTGCCCAATTGTTTGGACTAGTAGCCGCATTTGGAATGTAAGGAGCAAGGGCACACTCACAAAATGGCAGCCGTGATGGACAGGGCCAGTCCCCAAACACTCATTTAACAGAAGGCCAGCTGCTAAGTTATTCCCTGCTCTCCTCTTTACCCTGTAAGATTTCTCTCAATTATTTTATCTCACTTTTATTTATTCATTTGTTTTCTGGACAGGTGGGCCCCATTGGGCCACCACAATCCATCCAAATTCTCTGTCTAGGGAAGACGGCGTGGCCCCAAAACATCCTTGGAAAATAAATGGGTTTGAACTGCAGGTGACTTTCCCTTCCTTTTTAATTAAACTTATCTTTTAAAAGGTTCCGCATTGTACTGCACACCAAGGAATCATGGAGCTACGCACATTGGAAGAGGCACTGTGCTGGGGACTCTGATATTAAGGCAATCGCCTGGAACAGCCTCCTGTTTTCATCTGGCATCTGTCACGGGTATGATTGGTGGCTCCCAAAGGAAACTGCAAATTGTAGTTCTTCCTTTGTTTTGTTTATGCCGAATGAAAAGCCCAATGCTAATAATAATGCAGACTTTTGCTTGCCTTTCCTCCCATTTTTGCCAGCGAACTTTTCTGAAGTTTGTTAATGTTTCAAGAAATCTTAAGCTGTGTTTTTTTGCTAGCTGAACTGTGCAGCAGGTGTGCTGGCTTTGATCTGATCTGGATTAGAACAGTGTTTCTCAAACTTGGCCACTTTCAGATGTGTAGACTAGCTGGCTGGGGAATTCTGGGAGTTGAAGTCCACACATTTAAAAGTGGCCAAGTTTGAGAAACACTGAGATAGAGGGATTGACTCAGAGTGCACTGTGTACAGACTCATGTGGAAATGACCCATGCTTTCCAACAGTTTCAACATCATGGCAGTTTATCAGGGGTGTCATTCCTTCTACAACATCTGGAGGGTTCTAGTCCTTGGTGACAAGTAGTATCTTGCAATAACACAAAACGCCACCACCTTACGCATCATTTTTAGTTTCTGAGAAGACAAATGAAGGATCCATGCAGAACATTCTTGCCAATAGAGATGATGCAAGAGGCTGTCATGTTTTGGATAACTTTGCATCATTTCTTTGCGGCTGAATGATGTGGGTGTCTGTCTGCAAAGGAAGACTAACCCTGGGATTCCCCCTTGGGACATACAGCAGAGAAAGACTGTGGGAAGGCTAAGGGCTGGGAAAGATCACCCACCTTCACTGTTTCTGACCATTAGAGGGTGGATCTCTGGGAACGGCATGGGACAGCCTTTACAACCCAGTGCTCTCAGACAACACCCAGAATTCCCAGCCAGGCTGGCACCTGGTTGGGGGAGACTGGCACTGTATGTGGGGGAAGGCTATGTGGTCGAAACCAATGTACATTCAGGATACAGAAGGGGGGACAGTCCAATGAATTGCTATGCAGCAAAATGAGGACAGTACTGTCAACCCTGTGAGGTAGGCTAGGTTAAAAAACAGAGGCCACAGGGATTCCTAGAATGCTACTTTATTGATGTAGGGCAATGTTTCTCAACCTTGGCAACTTTAAGATGTCTGGACTTCAACTCCCAGAATTCCCCAGTCAGCATGTTGGCTGGGGAATTCTGGAGGTTGAAGTCCACACATCTAGAAGTGGCTGAGTTTGAAAAACGCTGATGTAAAGTATAATAATCTTGAAAAGCTGCCCAGGCTTTTCTGTGTCCCATCTTATATTGAATAAAATCAAGGCACAATTATTTTGAGTTTATTTCTTAAGCTCCTGTCAATCTCTGGACTGTGGAATCTTTTCTCCAAGACCCACCTTAATGTAATGGCTCTTTCATACCTTCACCTTCAGCTTTCATATCTTTCATACCTTCATACCTTCAGCCTTCATCACCTTTCATACTTTCAGGTCTAAATTCCTTTACATGAACCACGTGTGTGTGTGTGTGTGTATGTGTGTACACTATTTCCATATGGTCCCCTGGAGATAGGTTGAAGAAAATGCTGCAAATAAATTATGCACCCGAGAAAGAGTTTTTAGGCAAATATCCTTCCGTCTTGTCTTCCGTCTTCTAATATGAAGGTATTTTTAAAAAGAAAAAGGAATGAGTGGGTTTTCAAAAATGAGATCTCTTTCCTCCAACCTGAAGTAGTACAGCTCACTCCACATCTTTGGCATCCATCCTGATACCGCATTAGTCCAATGCATTACTCATGCTCTGAATAGAATTTCATCTATCAAAACAAGACTAGAACTTTACTGCAGCTAAGGGGTTCTTGACACAGAATTTGTGGTCTAGCCTCATTTCTAATATTGGTGCTTGAAAAGAAAATGGATTAAGAGTTGCTTGGGTCTCTCCAGGTCACACAAATTTTCTGGACTAAAGAGACGTGGTGAAACCTATTCCTTGTTATTGTTGAAGTACCATTTAATGGTTAGTGCAGTTGACTTGTTCACATGGAATTGTGGAGATGCTGAGGTCATCGTGTATTTTATCTCGGGTAGCAAAATATCTTGGACTGCAGTCCTAATCCACGTCCTTCACTTAGAGTTGGGCACCGATGGCCTTTTGAAATTCTCCACTCAATTTGCGGATAGAAAAATTGGGTGGATTAGCAGCAGAAGGGGCACCATGAATGAAAATGTCCTCTGAGAGAAGTTCTCACTTATAAAAGAAAGGATGGTTTGCTCTGTGTCAACCTGTAATAATCACATATAGATCATTGCTGCTGGCTTGGTTCCAGAGACAGACAGCTGGGGGCCAGAAATGAACAGCTTGAAAAAAGTTGGACATCTTCACATATATGTTACAGATTGGCCGGTTGCTTGGAAATACCAAGCGACTGAGCAAGTGACTTCTGTACAGCTTGCAAGATTAATCATGCTTGTTCTCAGTTCTCATTCATGGACCCAACATATTTGGAGGATACCAGTTTTGGGATTTAAAGATTATCTCTCTTCTTCACCTGGAAGACAAATGAATCAAAGTCAGTTGCAGGTCACACCAATCAGTATTCTTTGAAAGCTGTCCACATTTCCATCAGGACCTCTGAATTCAATGTTTTTAGAGGGAGCAACTTTCCTTTGTAAAACTTAGAGCTGAGATTAGTTTCCTCTTGCTTGATTTAATTCACCATGTAGAGCTGACGCATTCATACCTTTTGGCTGCTGAATCACCATCCCAAGCCGAAGGGAGAAAAAGCAAGTTGCTGTACCTGTTTTCCATTGCATTCACCTACTGGGAATGTGTTTGAAAGAGATGTGAATCTGACCCAACAACAGAACAGGATACTTCTAATATTAACATTTTAATGGAAGAATGAAGACACTGCAGTAAGAAAACTTTAATATGCTTTCATTAGTGACTGCCCTGCAACCCAAGATAAGCTATATTTACACATAAATATGGGGTGTTTGGTGATCCCTTGGAAGACTCTGTCATCACTCCCAATGTTGGAAACATGCAACATTTTATGCTGGCTACCAGCTTTCTCCAAAGTGGTGCTCCCCAGATGTGTTGGGTACCATAGAATTATAGGGAATGAAATCCAGCCAGGAGCATTGGGAAAGGGGGCCATAAAAACCAAGATAGCAACTACTGCTGCCTTCTTGATATTTTTTACCCACCCAGCCCATACAGACCCACTTGAGTCCAACATATCTGGAGGGCATCCAGTTGGGGAAAGCTCTTTAAAACTCAAGATTGATGAACCTGCAGCATTCTAGGTATGGCTGAACTACAATACTTCCATCAACCCCAACAGAATAGTCCAATCCTCAGGGATGATGGGAATTGTAATCCAACAACTATGAGCTCATAGTTCTGTCTTTGAGACTTATGCTGTCTTGAAACTGAATGTACATCTCATCTTGGTTGTCAATTCATTTTCCCATCATGTTTTTTATTGGCCCTTATTCTACAGAGCCCGGAGTGATGAATATGAACTTCCTTGGTCTTTACAGGAGCCCTTCAGAGAAATACATGCTAGGAAGCAGTGACTAACAGAAACTCACTCATAAGACTTTGTGGCTAAGCAAGACTTTAAATACAATTTAGTCTGGACCGTGTTTTAACTATTACAGCACTCAGGCTCAGTGAAAACCATAGGAAAGGCATTCTCAGAGTATCTACCTTGCCTATAAAAATCTAGGTGTTATTACATTAAGAAAACACATTTGCTGCAACATTGTACATCTTTACCTAGTAATTGGAAAGGATGTAACTTCAGATAATCCAGTCCTCAGCTTTAGATGATATTAAATGCTAATTATTGTATTAGAAACCCTCTCCTATTCAGTGGCAGGGGAGGGCTTGTTTAGAGATGTGTCTTGTGCAAGTGAATAGCAAACAGAGGATTTGTCAGGTGTCCAATGACCTGTAAAATGGAAGGGTCATTCTTGATGGCTTCTTGTGTCAATAACCTGTGGTGGAGGTGACTGGAATCCAATCCACATTGTGTTGGGGCTGGAGCAGGTGGTGATCAGGAGCAGTGTATTTTCACCCACGCACAAAGTGTCTGGCTTCAGCATCAGATGAACCCCTTTGCCCTTGCGAGGGGAGAGGATTCCAAAAATTATACCTTTGGCTGGGCCAACAGATGAAAGTAGATCGATCTGTCTATGACGTGACTCCACCTAAGAACAGGAAAAAGTGTTGAATGCACACTGGGCACCGAATCCAACTTCCTCAGAAACTGAGTTTTGATTTTTGTTCAATGAAGTTTCTTACCCTTATGGTGTGCTTTGAAGATAACACTGTGCATCAAAAGCTTTGTTCCCATGGTAAAGAGGCAACTGTTTTCGGCTATAACCTCAGAGTGCTTCAGAATCTCTTTTGAATTTCTGTTGTGTTTGCAGGTGAGGCAAGAAGGGTGGTGGTGGTGGTGGTGATACGAGTGTTATACCATTGTGACGCAAACTCTACCCCTTTTGTATGTGTGTCGTGATGCCCCATCCACGTATGAAAGGGGCAAAGCTTGCAGTACAACGGTGCAACGGTGCAACAATGCAATGGTGCAAGGCTCTTTCTGATAAAATGGCTGGATTCTGTGGATGCCTCTGAGTGGCAGTTGGTTTCAACTTATTTTATCTTCTCAGCTGGTGGAGGGTGTTAATGCTGATGGTAGCACATATTTCTCCACACTTCTAAAGACTCCCTGGCTGCTCATACTTCCAATCCAGGAAAGCCCAGGGAATTTCCTTCCTGGTATAGTCTTCCTTTGGGATTTAATGGAAGCTAGGGAGGCTATGGGCTGCTGTACATGAAAGGTAGGCTGTCCTCTGTCTCTGTCTTACACACAGCCCTTGTCACTAAGTAAATGCAAGATGGAGTAAACCCTACTCCATCCATGAGAATTTGGCCAAAATTCTTTTCTCATTTGAAGGACCATTTTGAAAACAATTTCTCTTTCATCAAATTGAATGAGACCAGTAAAAAAAAAGTGTAGGAGAAATGTTGGCATTGGCTGTTTGAAAAGTGCTGGAGGATCAGAGATGTAATTGAGCAAGATTTCCAGCAATTATGGGAGAGTTTCTCAGTAAATGAATGCCTTTCCTCATTATGAGCATCATTAATATAAATTATGAAAACAACCCATATCTCTACTTTTGACTGTATCATGCTGCAACACTGATCTCATGCCAGTGGAGGAATTTGCATTAAAAAAAAATCTGCCAGGGTAAGCCCCTTTTTCCATATATACAACAGCCTGATCTGGATCTGAATCAACTGAATGTGAGAATGGAGGCACAGGCATTTCAGTCTCCATCCAAGAACATACAGTGGGTTGTGGGCCATTCCATGGTGCAACTGTCAAGTTTGTTTTGAAAATAAGTCAAGAAAAAGTTGATGGTCCCATTTGGGTCACTTTGTCTTAGAGGAAAGAACAATTTCATCTTTGAAATTCTGGAAGAAATGAATGTAGCCTAAAGTAAAAAAATTGAAATAATGTAATGGGACAAAGATGCCCAGGAGTTCAGGATGGGAGTTCACGATGTGAGTGGAGTTCTTTTAATATGAAGACAATAGTGTAGCTGGTTCTCTCTAGGAATGGCTTGCATATATAATGACCTCTCTGATAATGAACTTCTTCCCTTCCCTTCCCTTCCCTTCCCTTCCCTTCCCTTCCCTTCCCTTCCCTTCCCTTCCCTTCCCTTCCCTTCCCTTCCCTTCCCTTCCCTTCCCTTCCCTTCCCTCCCCTCCCCTCCCCTCCCCTCCCCTCCCCTCCCCTCCCCTCCCCTCCATGTAACTCTGCTACTTTCTGCTACGAGAGCCAGTTTGGTGTTGTGGTTAAGGCACCAGACTAGAAACCGGGAGACTGTGAGTTCTAGACCCACCTAGGCACAAAGCCATCTGGGTGACCTTGGGCCAGTCCCTTTCTCTCAGCCCTGGGAAGGAAACAATGGCAAACCACTTCCAAAAAAATCTTGCCAAGAAAACTGCAGGAATTAGTCCAGATAGTCGCCAGGAGTCAAAAGCTGACTCGAAGGTGTGCATGCATGTACACACACACACACACACACACACACACACACACACTTTCTGCTACCCACACTGGTTCCTATCAGCCAGCAGGGCCAACAGTAATGAGCTGAAGTTCAACATATCTGCTGGGCACTAGGTTACACTCTCTTATAAGATCTTGCACACCTTGCTAGGAACTGGTGGTGGGAATCAGGATTGTCTGATTTCTGTCATGCTCCACTTTGGCCTTTTTCTCCTTCTCCTCTTCTGTCTTCCCCAACCTTATTAATGCTTATGTTGAAATGTGAGCCCTGAAGAAAAAAGTACATGCACCAGATTCCTTGTACATCTTGTCCTTCTCTTTGGGAGTGATTGTAGATTGGGCCCAGGGAACAGCAAACAAGTTCATCAGAGCCAGAGAGGTGAGAAGAAAAAGCTGGGTGTGTTCAGAAGGGAAGACAACTAAGAGCTTTTGTCCCAGACTTGTACTAGGGCTAGGAGAAACACACCCTGGGAGTGGGTCAGATATGCAATCTTGCTGATTTGATTATCATTTGGTGAAGAACTTTAATTACTGCTGTGCTAAAAAAAAACAAAAAACAAAAAACCTTTTTTCTCTGTCCATTCTCTCTCACTTTGTAAGAGCATCTGCTTTCAAAATTTCTCTCAGAGGAGAAGAAAAATTGGGGGAAATTCTTATGGGCAGAAGGAAGTGGTCTTGTACTTGTTTAGGGATGAGGGTCTATAGCCTTTTTAGTCTTCCACATTGCCACCGCTCCCAAGACGCAGCCTCTCACTACAGATAGGGGAAAGTGGGCACAGATAGAGGCTTCTAAGTGGTGAAAAGATGTGGAACAGAAACTAGAAAATCAGCTGTACTATTGTCTGCCCCTTCCAGCAATGAAGTAGCTACAAAAATACCACCAAGAGAAATTCAAAACAAATTGTCTAGTCAAGAATAAGGTACAAAAACAGAATTCACTTTCTTGGAGGATGGGGGTGGGCAGGGGAAGCAAAGAGGGCCTCAAATAAGAATGTTTGGAAAGCAAGTTCTCGTTTCGCATGACTGTCTACCCTCAAATAGCTTTCACAGGTTTTGCAATGTTACCAGTTCTGCAAACCCTGTTACTCAGAGGCAAGACTGTTCTATCAAAACACTTTCCATCTTCTGAAAAAGAAAGCAAGACAGCCTACTGTTTCTCAACCTCAGCAACTTTAAGATGTGTGGACTTCAATTCTCAGAATTCCCCTAATCGTCCAAGAGCCAGAAGTGAGGGAGTCATGGCTGGGCATCATCTTTGCAGGGAACAAAATGGTCCTCTGTTTAAAAAAAATCCTTTATTTGAAGTCCTGTCCTGTCCAGTCCAACAATAGAATTAAGAGGGAGAACAGGGGACTTGGAATTCTTTGCTGACTTCCAACCTTGTTTTTTGAGAAGTCCCCCCCCCAAATTAATTGGTTTATTATAGAATACAAATAATACATTGTAGAATACAAATAAAAACTAAGTGCAGTGGGGGTTTTTTAGAAGTTAATGGGTTGCCTTGATATTTTTGCAATGTTTTTTTCTTTTTCTTTCTGAAGCTTATTCAATTGTTATGTGACCTTTGTGTGACAAACTATTTTTTTCCGGGACAAAACGGTCTCTGAACTCAACTGATAAAATCAGTGGAAAGTATTTCACCAACATTAAATCTAGGCAAACATTTTATTCTGTGACACTCACTAGGATATAACTGCAGAGACTTCTAAACCTTGACTCTATAAGCAGGTTTAAGAAGACAGGCTCCCTGAATTTAATGGGTGCTCTTTCCAAGGGGGACCAGCCAAAGTGGTTGAACTTCACTGTCCTTGAAAAAGATAAGCAGGGTTGGATATTTGAATATTCAGGTGGGAGACCACCACAAAATTTCAGAGATGTAGGCTAGACTGAAAACAAACAAACTGTTTAAAAAACAAACAAATGTATTGGAAGAAGAGAGTGAAAAATGACTGCTGCTCAGAAGACTGCATGATGAACTCAACTCAATGTAAACTATTTTCCCATCTTCCCAAAGACCTGGACGAGGTATTGTGTTCCATCCTTGGTAACCAGGAGCCTTCTCAGAGATGTCATTCCTCTAAGCATTGTGTCTTCTAACTTTTTAGGGTTCTATTGTTCAAAGATAAAGGTTAAAAAGGGGATGGTTTAAGGCACATTCATGAGTTATATTTGGTTCTAATGGGATGCAAGTTTAACCAAATAGTTAGAATCCATCCCTTCAAGTTATTTTCTGCCCTTCTCCAATGTTACTGATTTTATTCTGTTGTGGTTTTTTTGTACCTATAAACTGTCCTTCCACCGTAACATGATGTAAAATCTGAACAGATCACAGCATGAAAAAGCCACTCTTTCCAAATCAGACAAATGGAAGATTCATAGCCAATAACATCCATATAGTAGGGTGCAAATAAAGTAGATAATGGTTTGTTTTATTTATTACACGTTAGGTTAATCTTCTTAATCTTCAAAGGTTTACAAAAAGAAAAAAACCCAGTGCAACAAATTACAAAAAAAAAGCCCTCCCTCCCCAAAACAATCCAGTCCAAACAAATCACCACCACAAATAAAACTATGAGTTCCTGGTAAAATCCCAATGCCTAAGGGAAGAGTTAAGCATCTACTAAGGTTCCAAAAGAAACTTAGAGGAGACTTGTTGCCACGGAGAAAACATTTATAGCACAGCTATCATAAACTAAGTGAGGTTTGATACATCAAGCTATGGATTTACTCTTCCTCCAATGGATGAAAAGCTATGCAACTCTGGAAAGGAATTTTAATTGTTCACTGATGTATTTGCACAGAGCATGGACAGCATGGAGCAAGCTGTGAGAAGGGCAGGTAGGAGAGACAGCTCTGCAGGCCAGAACAGTTTGAGAAGATCCTGGACATGGCTCATTGGAGTTTCCTAAAAGTCAAAAACAGTTTCACTTTCTATGAGCCCCATGGTAAACCATAGAAACAGGTGAGACAAAGCGGTCCATGTTTTCCTGGTTGCGACTACTTTCACTCCTTTCGCCAAAGATTATCCATTAATTTGCATGAATGAGGGGAAAAGGGCTGTAATCTGGAGGATTAAATTTTAAAAAATTATAACATATCCCATTCTCATTCAATAAATCAGGGAGTACAATGACAAATAAAGTTTTCCCTAGAAAAACACAATGCCATGAGGTTCACCTGGTTGGACTCAGCCCAAACACTCACATTTCATTTATTGTATTTCTCAAGCATAAACACGTGCCAAAACATCTAGTTAGCTCAAACTTCATTTATCTATATCTCCTTTTGTATGAAAGGCAGATAAGAGGGATATTTCCACAATGCAGTTGGCCAATTACCTTCATTAGTGCCAATACAATAATATCAACAACTCATACTGAGCAAAGTTTTTGATTTCTCCAGCACTCGTGAAGCTGGACATAAAGAAAGAAATACTGGGGATGAGAAACTGTCTTGACATTGTAAGAGTCATAGTCAATAATACATCACAGATCCTGTTTAGAAGTAACACTAAAGATTCTGAAGGAGAATCTTTAAAGAAGATCCTATTTTTATTAGTCTGAACAGGATCATAGTCCAAATGTGGAGTGAACAAAGCAAGAGTGCATTAAATTACATTACACTTCACAACTTGCTTCATACAATTGTGTCGCCAGTCATTTCTGGAATATATAGTGCTGCTCCCTGATTTCTGAAAATATAAAACCTACCAGATATTTGGAACTGTGTACTACGTGAAATAGCACAGAACGATACACCAATTCTACACACAACTACTCAACTACCACACAACTACACACCAGTGTCTAGGAAAAAAATATGTAAAGAGAAATGTGACAATATTTATATTAATAAATCTAGATATGGATTTTAGATGGTTGATAAAAACTCATCAGAAGCCAAGAACAGTTTATCTAAGATTTATAAAAAATCCTTGCAATAGGATGAGGACAGTGGCATGGACTCACTTTTCCCATTGTCCACACTAGATGACCTCCGTGCTTGTCAAAGTTTCCTCTTTTTCATTGGGGGAAGTTGTTTCCTGGGTAGATTCCTGCCTCTCTGAAGGACTCACTTGTTCAAACAGTTTGGACAACTTTGTAAACCTCGCACTGCTTCGAATATTCCTAGCAGCAAAAGCATAGAGGAGAGGGTTTATGCAGCTGCTAATAAAAATAATTGCACCTGCAATCCACACTCCTGCATTTGAAATGTTCTCCAAGGCTTTAGCTGTCTCTGGAATTGAATCCTGCATCAGAACTGAAATGACTGTTATGAGGTTAATGAAGTGGTGGGGGAACCAACACAGACAAAAAATCACTACCACTGATGTAATCAACCTGGCAGAACGTCGCTTTGATGGACAAGCCATGACCCCAATTCTTTTGCCCACATAGATGTAGCAGATGGAGATGATGGTAAAGGGAACTATGAAGCCCAAAATGGTCTCTGACAAGAGATGGATGACCTCCTGGGAGACAGTTGCATACTCACGAGCGGCACACTGGAGGCCTGCATGAGTTTCATCAGTGGTCTGAAATGGGATGACAGTTGATCCAAGAACAATGGAGAACAACCAGATAATGATAACCACCAGGTAGATGACCGTAGTCTTCTTCCATCGTTGAAGAGCAAAGGGATGAATGACGGCCAGAAACCGCTCAAGACTGAGGCACGTGATGAGGAAGATGCTGGCATACATGCTACAGTAAATAACAAATACAAGTCCTTTGCAGGCGCTGACACCAAAGAGCCACTGGTTGGCTAAAGAATAGATCCAGATTGGCAGGGTCAGAAGGACCAGGAGATCAGCCACAGCCAGATGTAGGATGAGCACAGCTGTTGGAGGCTTCTTCTTCATTTGTGTACAAATGGTCCAGATGACCAAAGAATTCCCAGGGATTCCAAGGACAAAGGAAAGACTCAGGATGAAACAGACGAAAATCTTCGCAACTGACAGTGGCAGATGATCATCCGTTTCCTCAGATGGAGTCATTTTGATCTAGCCTGTGGACTGGATTTGCCCAGCTGTTACTCAGGGTGCACACAGCCCTCTACACCTTTAGCAGCAAGAGGACTGTCCTCCCCATCAGAGTGGAAGGTAACAGAATCAGAAAATGACTACTCTCTCTACACTGCTAATACTGAGAGATTTTCAACAACAGTTTCACATCCTCATTTTTTTCTGCTGAGCTTTGGCTTTCCTATTTTTGAGAGAATAAACCACACAACTACGTATTACTATGAAAGGAAGTGCAGATATGTCTTAGGCCCATTTTAAAACCAAAAGCAGATGATGGCCAGGAGATCATCAACAGTGTCAATCCCAGAATTAAAAATTAACATACATACATACAACAAGCAAGCTACAGAGAGAAATAAAAAGCATCCCATGATTTTCTAATAACATTTGTGAATTGAGATTTCACCTTGGGTCTCCGCAGTTTTGCCCAACTAGATGACAGCCCCCACCTGACCTTGGTTCATTTCAAAAAGCTAAACAGGATTGAAGAGATCACCGGAACATTCCAGGTCTGTAGCTTAAACTGTGAAGTTGAAAAACATTCTGGAAGAACCCAATAGCCATCACCAAGAGTTGAGCTTGATTCAAAGGAGGCATTACCTTTACTTTTATCTCCCCATTTTTAATCAAACACTGTTAATAGTACATCCTGTGGACTCTCATTCATGATCCCAAGGATGAAAACTCTGCTGAAAGTAGGTGATTATTAAGGGAAAAAGAAACCAAAATAGTATTGTTGTGGGTATGTACTACAAGCAGAAGACATAGATCTTCACAAACCAGATGGTCAAGGTATCCAGGAAATACACCGCTGTGATAATGGGGAATTTCAACTACCCTTATATCAACTGGGAATCAAATTTTGTGGCAAGCAAGAGACCCAACAGATTCTTGATGTGCCTTTTGGGCAACTTTATCATCTAAAAGGTGGAGAAACGAACTAGAAGATCAGCTATATTGGACTTAATGCTTACTAAAATGGAAGAAGTAGTTGAAGAAGTGGAAGTGACAGGGACCTTGGGAGAGAATAACCATGTAATCCTAGAAT
This sequence comes from Python bivittatus, assembly GCF_059951505.1. Lineage (NCBI taxonomy): Eukaryota > Metazoa > Chordata > Lepidosauria > Squamata > Pythonidae > Python > Python bivittatus. The sequence continues at coordinate 4,642,671 of NW_028277042.1, read as the reverse complement.
TCACCACATTGCAAGGAGAAATGAAAGTAGCTAGATTAGTGTTCTAGATTTCAAGAGAGCTGACTTCAACAAGCTAAGAGAAAAAAGTAGGATGGAGTTCATGGATGGAAATCCTGCAGGGAAAAACAGTTCAGGAGAATTGAGATATTCTGAAAAACGAGATAATTAAGACCCAAACAGAATCAATACCAAAGGGGGAAAAAAGAGAGACGCATGATAAGACCAGAATGGTTGTAACATGAACTCTCTGAGAAACTGAGAAACAAAAAGGACATGTTTAAAAAATGGAAAGAGGAGCATATAACAAAAGCAGAACTTCAGGTAAGGATCAGTCACTCTCTTTCAGCCCAGGAAGAAGGCAAGGGCAAACTCCTGAAAATCTTGCCAAGAAAACTGCAGGCACTTGTCCATGGAGTAGCCAGGAGCCAAGAAGGCACATACAGAAAAAGCCATGAAACCCTTCAGGTTGGCAAACTACTTATTTCATATGACCTGCCCAATACTCTGTAGAGCTCTCTGTTTGGCCACTTTCATGTCTTGCTGTCCTCAACGTTGGCAGGAAGGAATAACAATAGCCCTCTGGCAGTGATAACTTGGGATCTGGAGGAACCTGAGACTTGAGCCCACATGTGCCTGTACGGCAAAGCCCTTGTGAAGATGTAGATTCTGCCTGTGACAAGGATGTGCATTCTGGCAAGAAAGCTGGCAAGCAAGCCAGCTCACCACATGTGAGGGATACCAGGGTTCAACCACTTTTACAAGGTGCAGTTGTAGTGATCCTAGTGCAATGGGTGCTTCTAATCATATGCCAGTTTCACCCAACTTGGTGAAGCCATAATGCGGTTTGTTTGACTGGGGTTTAATGTGAACAAAGTCATTGTGGTTTGTAAACATATCAGCATATCTTTAGATATGCTCCAACCGCTCAACCCATCTGATATGGCTTATTAAACAAACTTATTAAAAGCAAGTTGGTGAACCTGGTCTTGAACTATAAGTTTTCACCCTTTATATAAATCTGGGAATTTCGGAGCTGCTGCATAAGTAGTAGGATATTATTTATAATTTGTTTTATTTGCTAACTCTCTATATCACCTTCCTATGTGAAAAACAGCTCAAGTGGTGCGTGAAAATGACATTAAAAAATGAAAAAGTGATAGTGAGAGAGGAACTCCTCCATAACATTTGCCCAAAGAAAGCCTGAATGAAGAGCTACAGTACATCTTCCATAGGGCCCTAGGAAATATAATAATAGATGCTTTTCAAGGTTCAAGGGATCAGCATTCCAAGAACGGGCACCACGCTAGCTTTTGGAAATGTTTTGCGATGAAAAGCCTGTTGCACAATATTCTGCCACGCTAATATTACAATATATTTGTGGTACATTTCAGGTGTGGCCCGCCACACCTGTTCTTCCTGTTGCAGAGATAACTCAGCCAGGTTACCTTGAGCAAATAGCTAGCAATTTCGGGTTCTTCTTCGCGCTGGGTGGATATCTGCTGCCTCCTGGTGGCTATTTTGAAGGCAATATCCACACTGAAAAAGGTCATAAAAAAAGAGAAGCTGCAGCCAGACCTCACCTGTGCTCAGGAGCTAAGCAAGGTTGGGTCTAGTTAGTCAGCCTGTAGACATGTGGGAAATGATGCTGAAAGCCAGGTGACCGTTCTGTTTTCCTTGTCTCTCTGGTGTGACTTCAGAAAAATGGAGATGATCCACATTCTTGTGAGAGCTAGGTCAGAACTAGCTCTCTCAATGTATTTATTTATTTCTTTATTTATTTTTGCTGTTTTTCAAAATGCAAAATACAGACAATGGGGATTAAAAGGGCCAAAGAGGATGGGGGAAAGAATAAGATGAGAATTACTCAATAGAAAGAAGGGCAGAAGGCATAACTCAATGTTTTCTTCTCTTGTCATTCCTTTTCTTTTCTGTTTTCCTTACTTCCTTTTTCTTTGTTCTGTATATTTTTACTGTGTCAGAAAATTCTAATAAAAAATATACAACCTCCTCCCTCACAAAATATAGACAAAACACCACAATACACTAAAAAAAAAACATTAAATGAAACAATCCTTACATGTAAAGAAAAAATGATGGAAGCAAAAAAAAAAAAAGATAAAGATAAAAGATAAAAAACCAAAGGAAAAAATTTACTATATATATAAAACTTATCAGTAGTCACTGGTTTACTAATAATTACCGTATAGTATTATAGTATAACCAATATTTTACTTGCAAAATATCATAAAGTCTCTGCCAAAGTGCTTCATCCTTTGATTAGTGGAAAATATTGCCTTTTCTTAGATGGATAAGTTACACATTTTCAAAAGCCATTCCTTCACATTTGGAATAATATCACTTTTCCAATGTCTCAATACAATTCTTTTAGCTCACCTCCCCATGCTTGATGCAACTGTAATGTCTGATAAACGGATTCAACCTCTGGTATATAATTCAACATCACATTAACATCCTTCGCATTTAGAGATTTTCCCATAAATCTCCTTAACTATATTAAAATATCCTTCCAGAAAGGTACCAAATGATCACTTGACCATATCATATGGGTCAACGAACCCTCACTTTTGTTACTCCTCCAGCCAAGAAAATCTTGCTCTTACACATCTAGTACAGTGTTTCTTAACCTTGGCAGCTTTAAGATGCTACTCTAGCCTGTCTCAGTGAAGTAGAGCTCTAGTTTTCCTATGGAGTCAATCTTCCTGATGTGGTCCACCTTGGAAGGTTGATCCTGCTGGATGGTGTGACTCTTGGCCTGCTCTCTTAGCTAGATTTTTCCCCTCAACAGTTCTGGATGTACAGGGGTGGCCCAGGAGAATCTGCTTTCTGAAGCAGAAGGATTCACGCACACCAGCTGACCATTCAATAGGCATTGTTCTAAGAGGGTTCTCAGAATGGTGGACTAGCTGAATTCTTTCCACTAACTGCTGAAAAAAACAAGTGTATTTATATAACATGCTCTGGCTGGTGCATGAAACTAAAAAAAAAAAAAAGATTGGGTTCCCATTAGGGCACCCTGAATCATAGACTACCCCATCCTCTTTTAGTCTAGTCTAGCTTGTTGTGCAAATTTTGTCCCTGTGTGAGTGGCCAATGACTGTTTGACTGGTGGAGCAGCCATGCCCCAATTCAGTGCTCAGAGGATGTTTAGGTGGGAAAGCTCTGCATAGCTTAGACCAGAGTTCCTCAACCTCAGCAACTTTAAGATGGGTGGATTTCAACTCCCAGAATTCCCCAGCCTCTGGGAGTTGAAGTCCGCCCATCTTAAAGTTGCTGAGGTTGAGGAACACTGGCTTAGCCGCACTAAAGCAGCTGTTTCGTGTTGATTAGTTGTTTGTGAACATCCACATTAGTTCTGAGTTGTTTTTTTTTTTTTTTAACAAACAGGCATAAAATAAGTTTTTTTTTAACACTGTGGTCAAGTTTTTGGAGTTGTTTCACTTACAATATGGATTGTCAGGCCTCTCCTCCTCTTTTTCCCTATGTGTGACTATTAATTTTGAAAGTCCATTGCATTATACATATTACTGTCTGTATCTATGCCTTTCTTCTGCTTTAAAACAGAACCAAGGTCAAACTACTGGTGCATGTTTTCTGAGCTCTTCAGTTACAACCTCCCATGCCCACCCCCAACCCATATCTGTTTGCTTTTATTTCTCCTTATAATTCTGCTTATTCTTAAAATTCTTCGGGGAAGAACTTCTTTCTGTTCCTTCTTCCAAGGTCATGGCCTTCAGGCTTGGCTTTCAGGGACTTGGCCCCCTGTGACTCTGAAATCAGCCTCCTCTTTCGCTTCACCTTTCTGAAAGTTTGATGGGCATTAAAAGTTACATTGACCACCAGGAGGCAGGAACTACACTATATGACCTTTTTCATCCTATTTGGGACTTGTTAAATGTAAGTAGCCAGATGTTATTCTAAGGCAGTGTGGCTGGGGAATTCTGGGAGTTGAAGTCCACATATCTTAAAGGTATTGAGGTTGAGAAATACTGTTCTAAAGGGTTCAAACTCAAATTCCACAGAATAACATTTGGCTACCTACACTTAACAAATCCCAAATAGGGTCAAAATGATAATGTAGCACCTGTGTCCTGGTGGTCAGTGTAAATGAAATCCTTGTGCAGCGTTATACATTGTGTAAGAAATAGAGAAACTTCCCCCCTCTCTCCACAAGTGGAAGCTGTGTAAAAGCCCATACACAAGGATATGACATAATGCAACTTCTGTATTCTCTGCTCTGAGAGCTGAAGGGATATGCATTAAGCTTGTTTTTACCTTATGCTAATTTTAAAATTTATTATTATTTTTATAATTCCAAGAAAAAAAGAAAAGGAATAAAACCTGATGCAAATATACATTTTAAAAGAATATAAAGAACATAGCAAGGAAGAAAAAATATATAAGTAGCAGAATTCAGGTGGCTAGCCAACAAATCGTGAATAACCCGCAGGTAAAAAAGATCACTATGGCTAATAGTATGTATTCCAACAGTATATTCTTCATTAACAACTTAAGAGTATTATAAGACATTTCATACCCAATTTCTAGTCAAGAGAAGTCTCTATGGAATGAACAGTAAAAATATTTGGTTAACACAATTAAAATCAAAAAGAGGGGGAAAAAAGCGATAAGTAGTAAACAATGTATTAAAAGAATTATGTAAATAATGTGTAGACTAGGTATCCAATTAAAATATAAACTCTAGAGCTGATATATTACATATTTGGGATTTGTTAGATGTAGGTAGCCAGATATTATTCTAAGGCAGTGTTTCTCAACCTCAGCTCCTTTAAGATATGTGGACTTTTATATATATATATATATATATATATATATATATATATATATATATGAATATTAATATGAATATGAATATATATGAATATATAAAATGTGGGATGTGGCACATTTCCACGTGTAGAATTATAATCCAGAAATTATGTATATATACCATTCTGGCAGCTAGAGCTTTAAAGGGGCTTAAAGAGTTTTGATCTGATTTGTAGGTTAGGGCATAGCCTGTTATTGTGCTGTACCCTATTCTCATTAAGATGATTATTTTTCAGGTTAGTCTTTCATCTAAACTAATGATAGGAGTATGCACACTTCGCAATATTGTAGGACGTTCATTTAAATAGATTTGGTTCTTGAATTTGATCGGTTGCTTTTCTGAAAGTTGGTTGGTTTTTCTGGCGAGTTGTTTAGTTGCAAAAGAGACACACAAACACGCCCATGTACACATACAATGTTCCTTCCAGTTATTTTTCCATGCCTTGCACCACACATTTGTTGCCATTGAGCGGAGCCAGTTTTTTAAACCTAGCACCGCAATTGCGTGTGTGTATTACTCCATCACAAAACACACCTTTGCTGGCAAGACCTATGCCACCGTCTTGGGAAATCTTGTCCAGAGGCACGTAGAAATGGCAGTGTCACGGTCTCATGCACACATGAGTTACTTCATCTGCATATTTAGAAATAGCCTGTGAGCTCTATGACTCACCATTGTCCAGAGCACCAAGGTGGGAAATATATTTCAGCAACAGTCAGAATGCTGAATGTGGTGTAAGAAACTTGTTATGCAAAGATTCAGGAAGTTTTTGAGCATTCATGAGTAGGACTTTACTAGCAAAGCTTTTCACACCGATACCATGGCTGCAAATGAATGTTTATGCTTCAAGATGTTGTTAAAGATAGAGGAGGCAGTTCTAACCCTTATAAACTTCTCCTTGCCGAGTCTTGGTACTGTAAGAGTGGCCATAGGAATAAGTAGTGAATTGTCCATGATGTCAAGGTCCTGTCCCAGTGGGTGGAGGCTGTGTAGCTTTGGATGGGGAAGAACCATCTCCAATTTAGTCCTGCCAAGACTGAGTGGCTTGGGTGTTTGGATCACCCAGATCTGGGGATATTCCATTTAGTTATACTAGTATTTCTCACCCTTGTCAACTTTAAGATGGGTGGACTTCAACTCCCAGAATTCCCCAGCCAGCATGCTGGCTGGGGAATTCTGGGAGTTGAAGTCCACCCATCTTAAAGTTGACAAGGGTGAGAAACACTTATACAACCTTGTGAAGAGGAAGCCAACCAAATTTGGATGTCATATACAAGACTAATGACTCCCTCCCTCAAGTCCATACAGGTTATCAATTCACACTTTTGTGCAAGTGAGACACTTGGTAATTGGACTTTGATTTCCTGGGCAGATGCTGCCAAGGGAACCATGATCAGTACCAAAGCCATTTCTTTAATAATGGAACTCTTCCAACCCTTCCATTACTGTAGCTTGATGATTTCCAGGGAGAGCTGAAAATGAAATGAATCTGAGAGATGAATATAGAGACATCATATTCTGGCTACATTAGTCCACGATGGCTTCCATTAACACCATTATCACTAAACAGGTTTGCCCTGAAACCCTTGGCAGTTTGCTCTGTTTTTACATAGGATCCCGAAAGTTGTAAAACAAGCCCTCTCCATTTTCAGTATACTGACACAGTGATGTTCTTAAGAAAAAACTTTATCATACAACAAATACTTCGACACAGTTTGCAGCAGTTCGTTTTTCAATGTCACACTCAACTTTGGATGAAAAGGTCAAATCGTTTTATGCTTGTAATATTGACATCCGATATTGTAATTAATCTGGATAGAATATGTTTTTTTCTCTTCTCTATTTTCAACCCTCTAAGTTATCCAAATAATAGAATGTCAATAATCTTCCATTAATATTGTATAAACATCACAGTATTGAAACAATGCAATGTATCAAGATTTATAACAATGTGAAAGAAAGAAAGAAAGAAAGAAAGAAAGAAAGAAAGAGGGAGGGAGGGAGGGAGGGAGGGAGGGAGGAAGGAAGGAAGGAAGGAAGGAAGGAAGGAAGGAAGGAAGGAAGGAAGGAAGGAAGGAAGGAAGGAAGGAAGGAAGGAAGGAAACTGAGGCACGCAAGGGGACATTGCCTATTATTCCCAAATGTCTGTTTAACAGGAAAATAACTCATTGCAGCCATTTATGTCAGTTGGGAGATGACATTATTATGCAAATGACACAATTACATTATTTGTATTTGAACCTGTTTACAGTCATTTGCCACTATGTAGATAACGTCATAGTTTACACTGGCATTTGTAGAATTGCTATAGCTGCCCTTGACCTGTCTCAGTCGGTTTTGCAGGTCATGCTAGCCCCTTAGTTCGTTCCAAAAGATATAACAATTCTGGGCCTTATTTTGTCTTTGTGGAAATCTTTTTCTCTTTTATTTTCATTACCAGCTGCAGAAAATGTACACATGTCATCTAAGACACGTTCAGTGTCCTTGTAAATAATCACATTCACGCTCATTGTGACAACTTTCTTTTCTATATCTGAATTCTATAAACAGACATTCAATTTTTTTTTTCAAATAATCTCTTAGGTGGTATTTGTAACCTGCAGTTCTTCTGTTTTAGACTTTTACTAATTATTTTGAGGATATGCAAGTTGAATTACCTTATTCAACTTATATATTACAATTTTATGTCTGTTATAAGTCATTTTAGTTGTCCTTTTCTGGTATTATTTCTGTCTGTATGGCATCTCTGAAAAAGGACATTTTCCAAAAAAATTTTTTTTTAAAGAAAACCAATTTTTTAAAATATTATTTTTTTACTGGCATTTGGGATTTATCCTCTTTCACTGCAAATGACACAAAGGACATCATTATTGTCCTTTGCATAATGATGTAATTATGCAAACGACGTAAATTGCCACAGGAATTTTATCCATTGTGTGCAAAGTCCATATATCAAAGTCTGTTAAACTGAGGTTTCACTGTGATTAAGTCCTCTGTTGAATGTTTCCTCACGGTGTTAGCGTACCAAATGCTGAAAATTTCCACAGCAGCCTTCCATAATCCAGATCTTCCAGATGTGTTGGACTATGACTCCCAGCATTCCAGCTATCCTGATTAAGGAAAACAGGATTTGTAGTTCAACACCTCCAAAGAACACTAATTTGGGGAAGGCAGTTCTGCAGTAACAAAGGGATGCGGTTATTATGGTCCTTCAAGTCAATCTTGAAGGTCCTTGTAGTTCTCTGGACAAGATTTTCAGAGGTGGTTTGCCAGTTCTTCTTCTCAAGCGTGCAATGTCACCCAGCTGGCTTTTATGCCTAAAGCAGGACTAGAACTCACAATCTCCTGGCTCCTAATCTAGTGCCTTTAACCACTACGCCAAACTGGATTTCAACAAAGCAATAGCACTTCATGAAAAAAGAAAGAGAGGCCATGCCCCTCTCCTGCAAAATGATGTCAGTTTAAGAGAAATCCTTTTACATGTCCATTTATCCAGCACCTGGTCTATTCATTAAAAAAAAACAACTATCCTTCCATCTTGCATTCCTTGTCTGACAGAGGTTGTAAAATCCAACAATGAACAGTACAATGGCAGAAGGGATACACTAAAACCACAAACAAAATGGCATCCAAGGGATAAGCTCCAAGACATCATCTGCTACAGCATTTTACTACAACAGTTTGGCCCCAATCCCTTAAAAAACACCCAACCAACCTAGGTGCCATCTCCCTAGGAAGAGCTTCTAGAGTGCTGGTGCTACTTTCTAGAGGGCCTACTTTCCCTAGATGTTTCCTCTGGAGTAAGACTGGGTCTGGATGACATGGGCTTCTAACAGAGATAGGGAGTTTTGCTCACTGAAAAATGGCAAATGTCACGTTTATTTTTATTGTTTTCCCTATTTCTCTAACAAAAGCCTAAGAGAGAGACATTCGACCATTGAAGCTTTTCCTGGTTTAAGAATAAAGGGTGGAAAAATGAATTCCCGGTGACATTTCTATATGTTGCAGCTTCCGCTTCTAAGGGATAAGTCTAGTATAAGTCAAAGAAGGAAATAAACCTTTTTTGAGCAATGCTCAAATCCTGTTTCACCACAGTTGTGCAAAGACATTATTAACATCTCACAGCACTACACGTGCCCTTCGATTCCTGTTCAGGAAACAGGATTCCCTTTCGATCTGCAATTTTGCTGTGAGTTAGGGTTGTCCAGCCACACCCGGCTTTAGATTGCTTTATTTTATCAGATAAGGCCAGCTCAATTAGTAAGATGAGTTTGGGACATAAGCATTACGAGGCTGTGTTGGAACAAGGTTGCCAAGATGTAGACTGGGATCACTTAAGGAGCAAAAAATAATATGGGACTGAAGTCCGCCAGGGAATTTTGAAGACTACTTCTTCCTCCCTGAAATAAACTTTTGTCTATTCTCAGGATGCTTTATTTTATTTTATTTTATTTTATTTTATTTATTTTCACATTATTGTCTTTGTGAACTTGATGGCTGGAGGTGGTGGAAATGCTGTAGCTGATACTGCTGTTTACGGTTACACATCATTGCATCACTCCCCAGTTGCCCACAAGCCTCAGATTTTGTGTGGGAGGAATTTTGTCTGTCCTGATGCCATTCTGGTATCTTTCTTCCTTCCTTTTCACTGAAGTGCAAAAATCCAGGGATGCGTGATATATATATACACACTAACAAACCATAGCAGTTGCTTTTGAGAAACTTATAAGCAAGGCATGAAGGCAATATTCCTCTTTCCAACAACTGGTACTTCATCGCTTGTGAAAGCTCTGTCTGTCCCTCTTTGTAAAATGCTCTCTGTGTGTGTGTTTTTTTTCTTTAGGAACCCATCTTGGACCCTTTTAAGTCATCTAAGAGACAGACAGAATATCATGGATAACCAAGAAAACAAACAAATGGATCATAGAACAAATCAGCCCAGAGTTCTCACTTAAGGCACAGTTACCAGGCTCACATGATCATATTTTGGAGGACACATTGTGATGCAAAGATCCAGCTCCTTTAAGAAGTCCATAATAATAGGAAAGGGAGAAGGAAAGAGGAGAAGAGGACAACCAAGCAGCAAAGTGGAGGGACTCGATTACAGGTGATGGGTGCCCCATTGGGAGACGTGAAGGACAAGGTTGAGGACAGATCATCCTGGAGAAGGTCTATTTATGTGATCACTAAGAGTCAACACCAACTTGATAGCCCACAAAATGAATTAGATACCCTAGTTTCTCTTCAGATTGTATAAATCTTACAATGTCCAACACCACCAGCCTCAACGAACAGCTTCATACGTCATGCTAAGGAACTAGAATGGAACTGGAACTGAAACAAATGTGAAGACAATCGCATAGAGAGCAGTTTAGTTTTCTGAGTTGTGTTGCTTAGGTACCAAGAACTCTACAATCCATGAAGAAAATAGTGATACATCCTCCATCTCCAGAAAACTTCAAAGTTTCAAGAGGAGCAAACAAATGTGTCTTTCTCCTTTCAGGAAAGGAAACTCCCAAACTGTGTCACCAGGACTGATGCACAACTAATAGTTGGAGGAAGTAGAAATAGGTCAGGAGGAACATGGAATGAAATATTCTGAGTAAAAAAGAATATCCCATGTTCAGCAGCAGTTTGTTCTAGTTCCCTTGATGTCTCTGGCAGAACTGGCTTTGGTAGATTAAATGTGTTTTTTTACAAGTCAAAAATGATGAAGTACTACCAATGACTCAGGATGAGTCTGCATACTACAGAATCACAACAGTTGCTCCAGTTCAGAGGGGGAAAAATAAGTATTGCTGTTTTCTACCTTACCCAACCTTTATGAAGACCAAATAGGATTTCTTAAGTGCTGAAAATGAGTCATGGGCATTTAACTCACTTTATAGGTTCCCCTGTTGGCAGACTACATGTGATCAGTGATCAGTGATCAGACTACATGTGATCACTATCGGCCTAGATAGCAGCCATATTTATCTGCTGTATTAATAGTATCTCTAAAAGCCTAGTGATACTAGATCAGAGATGGGAAAGTATCCAAAATGTTGAAATGTGGTGAACAATACCTTTCCTCTTATCTTTCTCCCTTAACCCTTACTGCTGTAAGACATAGACATTTTATTCATTCTCCCCCCCCCCCATTTTTAAATAGACAAATATGGCTCCCTTTATCCCATTTGGTCCTGCTAGGAATGTTGTCTAACTACAAAATTTATAATATTTAATCTATGGAAATGAAACAGGCACAGTTTAGACTTCTTGATTATTTTTCCAAATCCCTGAAGGGTGTGTGTGTATGTGTGTGTGTGTGTGTACTGCAGGCACATCTGGACAGCAGTTTCATTCACTGTTTTGCTCTTTCCCCATTGCTTGTTCTATCGTTTTCCCCCCACAAAAGAACTTGTGCTGATGGACAAGGTGGAAGAGAGGCACAGAGCACCTTGACTGACAGAGGTTGCTGGATTCACACATTGTACGAATACATATTGGGTGCAGTTTGTCTGATTTTGACTTCACCTGCTGGGCCCAATATTTGTCATTTATTGTCATTTATTCAATGAACCTCCTTAAGCCACCGCAGCTCAGTGTGGTGTGTACACTGTGTTTCTTGCTTGCTGAATCAACCAGATTCCATGTACACAATGCTAGACTCCCCAAGCTGACCCCTGCACGTTTGTTGAGCCATAACCCCATAATCCCTAACCAGAGCACTGCCAAGGTTGGTGGGAAATGTAGCCAAACCATCTAGAAGATGCCTGCTCAGTGAGATCCATTTGTTGACCGAGGAAGCACAAACTACTTTTTGCTGAGTCTTCTCTTTCTCTCTGAAGTGGATGTCCATTTATCACCAGAAAGGGGGGTTCTGCTGTTGCTGCAGTCCGAGGCCAGGAGAAATGATGCCCCCTCCTCCCTCCCCCCCTGTTTGCACAGGCTAGCAACTGTTGCTAAATATTGGCTCCTTCTTGCTGAGATGGCGCACCCTTATCTGGGTTAAATCCCTTCAACTTGCAGCTAGAAGGATCACACAGTTACCCATTCCAAAAGTCTGTCCCTGACAAGAAGACTGGAGATGAGAGAATGTGCTGGGTCTAAACAGCCTTTTTCTGTGCTGTTCTAGTTTTCCTTCCACACAACACTGCCAGGGAAATAGGTGACACTCTTATTTGTGGGTGGAAGGGGGGGGGGGGAGAGAGAGAGAGAGAGAGAGAGAAAGAGAGAGAGAGATTGAAAGAGGAGGAGGAGGAGAAGCAGCAGCAGAAGTTCCACCGGAGAAGGTGGAGAAAACCAGGACCATCATTCCATCAGTTAAAAATACTGGTGCAAAGAAAGACTTAGCATGATGCGTGAAGCCAGACAACGACTGATCTACAATTATCCAGTGAATGTCATGGTGTTGCTAAGCAATTGTTGCCTAATTGTGTTGTGTGTAGTTGCAGATGGTTCACTCTGGGTCATGTATCTAAGAGGTCATGGGTGGCTCAGAAGGAGTAACCTTCAATTCTCTGAGCCAGTGTTCAACAACTACCCCTCCCATCGGGATGGGGGGGGGGATTTTTCTGGATCTCTCTCTTTTTTTTTTTTTACTCCCCAGCCCCTAACCCAGTCTGGCCTATTTTCAAAACCAGTATTTCTTTCCCTGGCATGTCCGACTGAGAGACCCCCTTAATTCCTTTCCAATCTTTGCCTGGGTGGTAAGAATAAAAAGTACAGGGAATCTCTCATATTTACAGCAAAGGAAGAAGAAAGGAAATAAAGAGAAAAGTTCATTTGTTTGCAGAAAGTCTGCCAGAAACTGCCAGAATGGGAACAGATAAAAATCAAGCAAGTGTTACAAATTAATGGTGAAGAGTATTTAAAAATATGAAATATATTTCTTATGACCTTAGGATGAGAGTAAGTCAACAAATTTTTTTTATGTGTACTGGACACCTCAGAGAAATTTTAAACAGGATTGGCTCTTAACGTCACTATGCTGGATGAGACACAAAGATGTGGTATGGACTTGCCCTGCTATTGTTTCATTTTAATATTCACAGGATGGTTAATATGGTTTAGGGAACAGTAATATGATTTAAAGATGTAATGTGTTTTGAATTATGTACCCCAAATTTGGAATTTATCAATAGAAAAAGAACTTTGGGTTTATTGAGCATAGGGTATAATATAAAGGATGAGTGTTTTGTGATGGAGACACCCTGGATTTGCAATTTTGGACTGATGGTATAAGATGGTACTCTGTGATGGAATGGAATTATGAAGGCCAAGCTCAGGGAGACAAACATTTTCTTAGTTCGCCAGAACCGCGTGGGAGGAACAAGAGGATGAGACGGGCACCTCCCTGAGGAATTCACACTGTTGTGGCTGGAGGACTTTGGGACCTGGGGTTTTGAATCTGGGAAGATTGATGTCAGGCCTAGCCCAAGGAACTCCAAGAGACAATGCCAATTCAGTCCAGCTATGTTTATTAGCTACAACCTCTAGCAAGAATCTTCCCAGACTGAAACCCCAGTTCCCAAAGTCCTCCAGCCACAACAGTGTGAATTCCTCAGGGAGGTGCCCGTCTCATCCTCTTGTTCCTCCCACGCGGTTCTGGCGAGCTAAGAAAATGCTTATCTCTCTGAGCCTGGCCTTCATAATTCCATTCCAGCACATACTCTTATGAACTGGCTCTCTATCCATGTATTGGAAAGATTGATCAATAGATTTCATCCTTTGTCAGCCCTTTGAGATAAGCCAGGTTAGGAAACAGACAGCCCAAGGATCCCAGGAGTGCTGTTTAATTGTAGGGTATAATAGCAGCATCTTGAAAGCTTACAGAGTTGAGCTCTGCCCCCTTCTTATACCGAGGAGAATCAAGGCAGAGTTACTTGAGGTTTCCTTCTTGTGCTTTCTGCTTTCCCAGAACTGTGTTGCTTTTACTTTTCCTTAACTGCTCCTGCATACCTTTATCTTCATTAAGACTATCTCTGCATTCCTGTACTATCTCTATCTATCTCTATCCCCATCTCTCTCTCTATGTCTTTGTCTCTTTCAATCTCTAACTCTCTCTCTCTCTACATCTATCTGCTTTCAATTTTTCCCTTTTGTTTGTTTTTATTTTATTTTATCCATTTTCTTATGTGTGTCTGTGTGTGCATGTGTCTTTTGCACTTTTCTTTCTATGCCCAAAAGCAATTAAAAAGAAAAAGGAAAAAGAACTCAACCCTGCCTTGTCCTCTCTCTGTTTTCTTAGCTGGAAAACAGCCATCATGCTAGTGTGGGACATGGGTGGTTTCCAACTGAGCTTTTCAATAGGAAAAAGATTCTAGGCATGCTTTAAATGTTAAACCACAGTTCGACAACAATGCCATGAGAATGTGCCCAGAGGGAATTTTCAGTCTGAGATTTCCAAATGCTACCGCCCGTAAGGGACTGATCAGTTATCCCATCCTTTTGTTTATTTCTATATAGTAACACCACATTTTAATGGACTATTCAGAAGGGAGTGTTCATTAAATCCAAGGTCAGTTAAATCTGAATTTACATTATTTGAGCTGGGAAGGTGCAGAAGTGTCAGCCCTTTGAGGTAGGCCAGGTGAAGAAACAGGCACAGCAGGGGTTCCAGAAATGCTCTTTCTTGCTGTAGGATAGAATAACATTCCTCTCTGCTCTCTTTTATACTAAACAAAATCAAGGTGAGGTTATTGTGTGGAGGAGAAGGGAAATACCCTTGATAAAAGAATGCAAGCAATGCTAAGAGAAAGTAAATGGCAACTTAGTCCTAGAAAAAGGAAAGTGTGAGAAAGAAACTCAGAATAACCCTGTGTTGATTCTGTTTGGCATAAGAAGGAAAGAAAAACTCTAGCAGGGTTTCAAGATTCTGTTATTATACCCTATAACAGTAAAGTAGTATTTCTGAAATCGTTGCTCTGTCTGTTTCCTGATCTGGCCAGCCTCAAAGGGCTGAAATATTTTGAGTTTCTTTCTCATGCTTCCCTCTGTCTCAGGTCTGGGTAAACTTTGATCCTTGCCCCCCACCTTCCAGTTAATGACTTGCTCTGTCCTTCCTTCCTTCCTTCCCCCTTTAATGGTTTTCTTCTATTTTCCCCAAGGTTAACTCTACCTTCCTGTTTACAAAGTCCTTCAGCTACTCAGCAGTTTAAAAATGTTTCAGAAATAAACCAGGAAACAAATACAGTCAATACAAGAAGCCTTTTGGGCAAATAATGGAGCTGCTCAACAAGATCTCAAGTTAAAGTGAAAGGCCACGTCTAGGAAAATTATGGTGCATTGCCACCTTGATGGGAATTGCAACATGTTGTTGCAAAGACAATCTATCTCACCCAGGCCTAATAAACCCACCTTCCTTGATGGGAGGGGAAGAGTGCCATATATTTTATGTGCCATGTCCCTGGGGCAGCAGAAAGATCCGCTGTGCTGCCAAGTAGTAGAGAAAACAAGACTTTGTGACTCCTGGCCTGCTGAAGAGCATCCAGATAGTAAACCCGAGGTTGCCAAGCCATGCTGCTGTTAAGAATTAGCATAGAAGGACTTGGGCTTGATGCAATCCAGTTGCACAACAAAACCCTTTCTTGAAAGCTCAGGTTGTCCAAACAAAGCCGTCTTCCTGGAACTATTTTATAACCTAATTTGGAGGACACCAAGAACTTTAAGAGATCATATCAACATTACCTTACATTATCTTAGGGAGCTTGCAAGAACCAATCTGTTTGGAGAACAAAGATTAGCAAATATATTGGCTGCTGTATTCTTGAGCAAGAAACCCTGAGATCCCATTTAAATTAAACCTGCAGTTCAAAAGTGGATTGAGAAAGAAGTGCTCCTCCTAATAGCCATAATTATTCCTGTCACCAGCATTTCAATTTTTTAAAACTGTCTTGCTTCCTCAATTGGAAATGTTGTGATGCCTACTCCGGAAGATAAGACTATTGCAAGAGTTCATGACATTATCTCTCATCTATTAATGAGAAATCAGAAGTTTCAAGTCTTTAATATTAAATATAAGATAATTAAGCAGAACCTTACCAGGCTGGCCTAGATTCCTGGATTTCCTGGAAGTTTCATGTTGAAATGTTGACCCTGCTTAGCTTTTCTAGACCAACGAAGGTTGACTTGGTTCTAATGTCTGGCTGGATGTAAATATCCCTCTGCATTTCTGCAAAATGCATTTGTGTGTTTTGACTACATACAGAAAGATCAACACTTCTTATCTGTCCTGGAAAAAGCAACACAATTTGTTAAATTTTGTTAGAGTTTTTAAGGGTTATTTTTTGTGGGGGTGGGGGAAGGGGGTGTCCTTTTTTGGATTGTTTTAGTTTGATTTTGTTATTGTATATTCTAATATTCTGGTTATATTTTGTAAACTTCTAAAAAAAATGAAGTTTTATAAAAAAAGAAAAATGCATAAAAATCAGCATTTGGAGAATAAGATCTTTTTCTCTCTCTCTCTCAACACCAGAACTACATTGCTTCATGCTTATCTAATTACTTCCATTTTAGAAAGCAGATGGCCTTCCAAACAACCTTCCAAATGCAGTGGATATTCCTTACTACTGTATATATAATAAAAGTCTTAGCCACCACTCTTCTGTGCTGATCTTCTACCATTGCTGTTCCAACAGCTGATCTACTGCAAGTCTTCCAAATCTACCAATGGATTTTGACTGAGCTTCTACCCACCTCTGATAATTTTTTAATAGAAACATTTGGATGTAATTTTCTTACTTGATTGTTGGACTCTTTGCACACATGTTTTAAGCGTACTTTGTTAAGCCAAGCAAGGATAGGTGGAGGCAAAGCTAAACCATAAATCATTAATCAAACAAATTAATTATGGATTAGGGTACTGTAATGTGCAAATACAATCATAGCCCCTTTTTGACTTGTACCAAACCAGGATGCAAACATGTCCCCATCTATGAGTCATCCCTAAGTTGTGCTTAGCTCTTTTTTAAAATAGTGTTTTCTTCCTTATTCCAACCCCATCCAAGGGTAAGGCTAAGATAGCTGGGCTGCAAAATTCAGATGGCAACTAGAGCAGCAAATAATTATGCCAGCCTCCAGGTATATATGTTCTGTTAGGCTTCATCCCCCATTATCTTGGAAGAAATTTGAGTGACTGGCAGTAACTTGAAAAAGAGAAGCAGGATAAAGATCATGGGGAAAGTAGAGTTCATGCCAGAATAATTTCTGCCAACTTAAGAATGGGTGGATAGCAGTTCAGTTTAGCAGAATGAAAAGGCCTTGGGGCAGGTTTACATTTTCCTTAGCTGTACTTTTAAAGTAATATAGATTCAAGGATGGAAGAAAGGACCATATTGTAGAAGTTCTCCAGTTACTACATGTGGAGACAGCCTCAGCATCATTTGGTGTATGTGAATCACCTGGAGCCATCTGGTTGCACCACACTGAGGGAAACGAAAAACAGCCTGGCTGTCTTTTGGGCAAACCTGTTCAAAAGAAGGAAAATTATGCAAGAGACAAAGATGATCTGAAATATTTCTACAGCACAGTTACTCAGTGCCTGTGAAGGCAAATGAATGTACTCATAAATGTAGGAGTAGCAGATATCTTAACCAGATATCAGGTTAAGAAATCTACCTTTGCAAGCCCTTCCGATGTGTTGGATTACAACTCCTATCATCCTTTATCAGCCTGGCCAATGGACTTTGGCTTCTTTGATTCTACACACTGGAGATGGTGACTGTTTGTAGTTCAAGATATCTTGAGGATGCTAGGCTGGAGAAAAAACTTGTCTCTTCAGTAGTTGGGTAGTGCCAATTTAAGCTTGCCGTTAAAATCTGGTCTTTCAATGAATTAAGTATGTTACAACCAATTAGTTTAATTTAAATGAAGTTGTGTCATGTGGCTTCTGTGGCATAGTTTAGCTCTGAGTCCAACCATATATTTATAACTGTTCCTCAACTCAGAGGAGTGAATGAACCTGATGCATTTATCAGGAAGTCTTCCTTTAGTTGCTTGAGGGCAGTCATGGGGGAAGAATGATTTAGCAGAGTTGCATGTAAGCAACAATTCCAAAATTTAGTGACTGTCTGAAAATGTCCAACAGGTTGAGCGAGTTTTCGAGATCAGAGCTGTTCATTGGGAAAAAAAAAAAAAGGGAAAAGAGAGAAAGAGGAAGAAAGAGGGAAAACCAAGTTACCCAGACATTTCTGATCTTTGATGGTAATAAAGATTTGAAGATTACACGGACAACATCTTGAAACAGAGTATGGATAGAAGGAGCCCAGCACATATAGAGCTTATTTCTTTACTTATTAGAAAAATGTGTACTGTATCCTGCTGCGTTCAATGGATTACTAGTCCAGAGAAGGTTGGCTTAGACCAGAAGTGATGAAACCATAGAAAGTGGAGGCAAGCAAGTGGAATCGCTCTCTCCCCCCACCCCGCCAAAAAGAAATCTTCCGACGGTTATTTGCAGACTGATCCAATGAAGGGATCTGGAGATCTTGAAAATCTGCTCCCCGTTTTTGAATGGTTCTAATTATTGCGGTTCGGAATTTTAGCTGAACGGCTCATCCTAAGTGAGGGAAGATTCATAGCTGATTCTTCTTGCTCGGTTAGGCAAACCCCAAAAGGGTTTGGCCAAGTCACATGGTGCAGAGGATTTACTTTTGGGCTGCTTTTTCTCTGTCTCTTTCTGGCAGCAAAGCTCTTGGGGAGCCTGCATCAAGCAGGGCTTGGACGGCTCATGGAGCTTGACTCTGGAAAAAAGCACCAGAAGGAAGCTCAAAGCTTTCACCCGTTCGCTGGCACGCAGGGTCGCCATCCTGAGCATCTTCGAATTCTTAAGGCTTTAGAGCAGTGTTGTTCAAACTTGGCGGGTTTAAGATGGGTGGACTTCAACTCCCAGAATTCCCCAGCAAGCATGAGGGAAACTCGCCAAGTTTGAACCACACTGCTTTAGAGAAACAAAATGCACCGAATCAGGACACAACAGGTTAACTGGATAGCATGAAAACAAGGCACGCATAAGCATTCAATTAAACCAGTGTTTTTCAAACTTGGCCACTTTAAGATGTGTGGACTTCAACTCCCAGAATTCTCCAGCCAGCATGAAGGCAAAGAGATCCAGATTCGCCCTTCTCCCTTAGCGGGGCTTTTCATCGATGTATCCGCTCTCAATTCGCCAATCTAGGAGGAGGGGGAGGAGGTGCGCGAGGCGGGGCGGGGCTAGTCCGGAACGCCCCTTTCCTTCTCATTGGCTGCGGAGAAGCCGAGGAGCAGCGGATTGGCTGGGGGTTCCCCTCTTAAGGGTGTCCCGCCTTCTTTAGGCGCGCTCCGCCTCATTTCGGCTGTGGGGGTCGGCGCCGGAGGCGTTTCTTCCGTTCCTGCTGTGGTCGCCGGCGGGGCATGTGCTGAGGCGATGGGGCCGCCGCCCGGCTCGCGGTTCTTTCCGGCCACCCCGCTGGCCCTCTTCGCGCTGCTCCTGCTATGCTCCCAGCCGCCCGCCGTGGCTCCGGGGCCCCCGTGGGGCAGAAGCCGCGCCCCGGGACCTCCCGTCGTGCTGGGTAAGGGGGCGGGCGGCGGGGGGGGGGTCGGGGGCCCTGCTGGCAGGGGCCCTGCTGGCAGGGGGCCCGGTTCGCCCCCGGGCAGAGGCTGAGGGTGGCAGCGGAGTCCCCGGTCCCCGAAGCCCTTAAGCCGGTGGAGGAGACCCCAACCCTTTTCCTCTCTTCCGGGGTCGTTCCGTTTTTGCAAGCCCGTGGGTCAGCGGGGCGGTTTGCAGGTCGTGCGAACGCGTGTCGGGAGGACTCGCGTGGATACGCCTAACTGGATTGGCTTGCAGAATGGGCTCCCGACGAGGAACCCTGTCCGGTAGAGCCCACCCCAGCGCAAGCCTGCACGTGTGCATGGTAGAAGCTGGACCTCCTCGGCTCGGGGCGCAACCTGCGTGCGTGAGTCGGGTCGTGGGTAAGGGGCTCCGATCGCGACCGCAGCGGCTCTTGCAGGTTTCCTGGCGCTTTGAGGGCACGAATGGGGCATGCCTAAGGATATGCTGGGCGTGAGATGTTTGGGGCAGATTTGGAGTAAATTTGGGGTTGCGGAGTAATTAAAGGGTGGGATAATGGAGTTGCTCTGTCAGCCCAACTAGTTTACAAGGGTGGGAGCCGAATTTTGGATGCTGTCAAAAGAAAAGTCAGAATGGAAATGCATGTATTTTTAAGTTTGGGTGAGCTTAATCTTCTGCCAGCAACGGAGGTCTCTTGATGGTTTATGTATTGAACTGTTTTTTTGGGGGTGGGGGGAGAGAAAAAGTCAAGAAGAAGCCCAGGCTTCTCTGTCTGATTCAAACTGGAGACAGGACTCAGCTGGAGTAAGAGATGGAGTGATGGTGGGGAGGGAACCAACGAGGTTATGTACTTGTACCGAATGCTTTGCAGATGGTATGGGTCATTTCAGGTTTGAAAAGGAGCAAAGATTTGGGGTTTGTTTCTTTTTTTGCAGTATCTTCTAGCCTTCCAGTTCCAGAAATGGATTCTTCAGAGAGGAAAATGAGACGTCTTCTTGATTAGCAAAGCCTGCAGCCAGGACTAATTCTAGTATTAAAAGCAGGTTCAGGGACCCTGATCTTGTAACACTGATTTGATAGATGTCTGCTAATGCTGTCATGTGCATGGCTGCAGTCATTATATTGATGCAAGACTCTGATATCCCTGTAATCGAAATTCTGTGTCACATTGAAAGGGCTGCCATTTAACTACATAAAACTCCTTTAACTTCTGTTACTGTCTCCATTCAGGTTGAAATGCTTCCTGGAGGAAGTATAGATATATAAAAGCATATCTAGCGTGCAGAAAACTCTTCTCATCACACCAGTTTTTCCTTGCAGAAATTTGTAATGCCTACAGATTTCAGACTATGACTCTAAATACAAATAGTGATTTTTATTTCACGTGTAAGCTTTATCATATAGAGATGAACAGGAAAAAGAAATTAACAGCTTTTTGCCTAATTACAATGAGGTATTTTACAGACAAGGGTTGTTTACTTTTAAGAAACTAAGTAAAAAAAGGGATTAATTTAATATAAACTATGACTTGTTGAATTCATGGAAAAGAAAAAAAAAACCTGGATGCCTCTTTATTAGAGTAAGCTATTCCCCAGCAATTCTTCCTTGGTTTTTTTTTTTATAAAAAAAACGCTTTGGCATTTAATCGGAGGGCAGAACCTGCTAATATAATCAGTGATGTGTAAGTTGATCTAATATTAGGCTGAAGTTGATGAAAAGGGAATAAGATTAAATAAATCATGTGATAGGCAGATGTTCAGTATGAGACTGTAATTCAGTAACTAAGCAATTTAGGCAATGAGTAAGGAGATTTTTTAAAAACAGCTGGCTCTTATAAGATTCTACATAAATAAGTCTTACACTGATTGTTTGACAGGAGAGCATTCATTTCTTGCCTTAAGAACCTTTGGGTAGAAAACACTTGCTAGTTAAGTGCCCAGGGTGAGGGCTGGAGTGTGCAAATATGTTCTGAGTGCAAAACAGCTGTTCTTAATGCTGCAATAGAAGACTTTGAGGTTTGGACTTTTGTCCGAAGCTTAAGCAAGCACGAAAACAATTCTTTGTTTTTAAAATCATTTTATTTTTATTTAACCTAAATGTTAGGTTTACCAGGGAACTTGTTTATTTATATTTTATTTCTCCAACCAACTGAAAGTTGGAAGGATGATATGTAACAGGGCTTGAGACTCTGTCCATTAATACGACTACTGTCCAAAAACAGAGCAGAGCCAACTTGATTTGGTGGGAGAAGCCATCGTAAGATGGATTTCATGTGAAAAAGGGCTGGATTTGAGGTGGGGAGGCTGTGGAGGAAGAAAAATTTGACATTGCATCCCCATTGGAGTGGGAGGTACACAATGGCTCAGAAGGTTGCTGACTCCTTCATTCTGGGTACCCATTCTCTTCCTTCCTGGTCATGTGACCTCTAGAAAAGAGCTATTTTTAAGGGGATGGGACACATTCTAAAAGCCATGCTCTGGTCGCTTTCCCTAATTACAGGTAGTCTTCAGGTTGTGATGGCAATTAGGACCAGCATTTCTGTTGCTAAGTGGTATGGTTGTAAAGTGGGATGTCATGTGACCACATCGCTTAGCGCAATCCTGGCAGTCCCCAGCGTCATTAAGTGAGAATCTCATTGTCAGAACCTGCATCACCCAACTGTTGTTTTCCATTGTATTGCATTCGTTGGGAGTTGGATTAATTTGTTTCTGCCACTTGTAACTAAGGAGGGGGGGGGTAGCTGTTAATGGTTGTAAGGGGAGTTGGGAAGCAGCTTAACCATATATGGGCAATTTAGCCAGGCAGCTGGGGCCCAAAGAACCAGGAAGAAGCTCAGGGAGGAAGGAGAGAGGTCAACAACAGGTGAAGAGGAGTCAGGATGCCAGACAATAATGGGAGGGGGGATAAATAGAGGGAGGTTTACCCAAGGCGTTAGTTTTAACAATGTTCTGTTTACAAGCTACATGTACCCCTTAATAAAGTACCAAGTCTGGTTGCGTGAGAATGCTTCAGAACTGAGAGTTGGAGATCGTGGACTTGACACTCATGACCGTGACTTATGACTTCCTGCTGGCTTCCAACAAGCAAAGTCAATGAAGCCGGCAGGAAGTTGCAAATCCTGATCACAACAAGCCTTTCCTTAAGTGGCTCATGGGGGGGCGGGGTGCTACGGCACAGGTGCGGGGAGGTGGGTTCTGCAGCACACTGGGTGGCTGGGCATGTAGGTGGGGGCTCCTCAGGAGGAAAAGCAACGGGAGAGACTTACAACCTCCTGTGGGCTTTCTCATTGACTTTGCTTGTGGGGAGCTGGCAGGGAAGGTCACAAATGATGTGACCGTAGGATGCTGCAACTGTTGTAAGTGCAAGCTGGTTGCTGAGTGCCTGAATTGTGATCATGTGACCTCAGGGGTGTTGGGATGGCTCCAACTTCAAGGACTGGTCATAAATTCCCCTCATTCAGCTGTCATAACTTTGAATGGTGCTGAACAAGTGGTCATAACCCGAGGATTATCTGTAGTTCATCCCAGAGCAGTGTTTTCCAACCTTGACAGTCCAATTCAGATATGTGGGTTTCAACTAGCAGAATCCTCACTGGTGGCCATACTGGCTGGGGAATTCAGACAGTTGAAGACCATGCATCTGGAGGTTGCCAAGGTTGGCCAGTGCTGTTCTAGAGACACACAAGTAGGTGGGCTAAATGTCATGTATTGCGCAGCCTAAGAAAAATGGCCAGTGGAAATCTTTATAGCATCTGTACTGGCCTCTATTTGGCTTTGATAAAGTGGGAGATTCCACGCTACAGATTGGGGACTCCTAATTTTCCCTTGGGATAAAGTCCCAAATCTGAATTTTGAAGGAGCAAAAGAATTGATCCTCAGATGTAAAGTCAAATTTGCCACCGCATGGCATAATTTATTGTGCATCTACATTTAATAGCTTTGGAACCCTATCTGTCTTGCGTAGATTTTTAAGTTTCATTTTATCTCCAATTACCCACGCAGTGCCTAGAAGTGCAGCTTCCGATATTTACATCTTCCTTCATCCCTGTTATGAAGCTGCATTTTCTTTTGCTCTGGTGATCACATCTTAGCTGTTTGCTTAGTCCAGATCTTTAAAAAAAAAAAAAAAATACTGGGGATGGTATCAGAGAAGGGAACTTTCAACTACGATTTAGTTCTGAAGCATAGGTGTCTAGTTTGGCCCTTAGAAGTATTGGGGACTATATTTTCCTACTGGTTTAGTTAGGTTTTGTTTGTGGCTAGTACATTTTCTGAATGTCACAAGATTGTCCCTGAGTTCTAATAATAACTTTCTGAGTTAACATATCTTGATTCACAAACGTAGTTCTCTGAGTTGTTCTTGGTCAATGGTAACAAGTAATGTTCCACGATTCCTGGAAAAACTGAACAGTTGCATAAATAAACCTCTTCCATTGGCAAATTAATTTAAAGAGAGGGGAGTTATAAACTTTACATAGGTATCAAGGAGCAGAATCTTAAAATAAATTAGCCACCCAGATTTGCTTTGTGTGAGATGGGTGGCTATATAAATGTGACAAATAAATAAAAACAATCAGTTTGTAGATAGGTTTCTATGTGGCTAACTATGCTGGAAGTTTTCCAGCTTCCCTGAAAGTAGTTTTCATTAGTTGTTCTCTCTTATTATAGAACAGCTTTTGTGAATATCTGGAAATAAAATGCCTGAATTGCTTTAGGGATAATTCATGCCTCCTTGGTTTTTGTTTGTTGTCAGAATAATACTCTTAATGAATGCAAGAAGGGAATTTGATGTTCTCTAGCACTACTGTTGGAACCTGCATCACCCAACTGTTGTTGTTTTCCATTATATTGCATTCGTTGGGAGTTGGAGTGATTTGTTTCCGCCACTTGTAGCTAAGGAGGGGGGGGTTGCTGTTAATGGTTGTAATGGGAGCTGGGAAGCAGCTTAACCATATATGGGCAATTTAGACTGGCTTGATTGTTGGCCAGGCAGCTGGGGCCCAAAGAACCAGGAAGAAGCTCAGGGAGGAAGGAGAGAGGTCAACAACAGGTGAAGAGGAGTCACAATGCCAGGCAATAAGGGGAGGGGGGATAAATAGAGGGAGGTTTACCCAAGGCTTTAGTTTTAGCAATGTTCTGTTTACAAGCTACATGTACCACGTAATAAAGAAGTATTTTTCTGAACCAAGCCTGGTTGCGTGAGAATGCTTCAGAACTGGGAGTTGGACATTGTGGACTTGGCATTTTGCTAAAACTCTCTGATACTGGATTTCACCCGAGAGGAAACTCTACGAGGCATTTCCAGCAACTTAGCGTGGCCTCTGAGGAGCTGCAGAAAAGTTCACCAGAGGCACCAGCAGAAGAGGAGAGAGAAACCCTACAATTGGAGGCAGGTAGAGCAAGACGGAACCTTGGAGAAGGGATGGGGACTGGCGGGGCCAGCTCCCAGCCAGCAGAAGTGGAGGAGCGGCAAGTCTCCCTCACGGAAGCGCTAGTGGGCACCAGACCGAAGGACCCAACGAGGCGGCTGGCCCACCACTGGGACCCACCGAGAGACCTGAGCATCTGGGATGACACTGGAGGGTTCACCCCAGAGATGCCAGCCCGTCCTCGATGGTCGAGAGCCCTGGGGACAGCGACCGGAGTGACAACGCCATGGGATGAGGGGCAACAGGTGAGGAAATTGGAAGGTGAAGTGCGCGCCCTGAGGGAGGAATTGGGCAAGCTGGGGATTATGGTGCGGCCTCCCGTGCATCCTCCCACACCCAGACAGGGGTTGACGCAACTTGCCCAGCCCTCCCCGATTGCTCCAATGGAACCGCCGACCCTTCCCCTGCCTCTGCCTCCATTCCAACCCCCCGCAGGCCACGGCTGGGGAGCGGGCCAGCAGCAAGCTGCCCCACAACCGCAGCAGGAGGAAGGGGACCTATTGCGAAGATGGGGGCTAGTAGAGAAGTACGATGGAGACCCTGCCCAACTGCCCACCTTCCTGGACCAGGTGAGAATCTGCATGGGCACGTGCGGGTGCTTGTTTGCCAGCGATGCCTGGAGGGTGCTGTATGTATCCCGCTTCCTGGTAGGCGTGGCAGCTGAGTGGGTGAACGACTTGAATGAAGTGGAGGCCCCAGAACTGGGGGACTTTGACCGCTTCATCACTGCCCTACGGGACAGATTCGAGGACCAATGTGCCCGCTCGCATGCAGCGGAGGCAATCCGGGAGCTGAACCAAGGGGCGTGCCCCGTGTCAGACTATGCAGTGGAGTTCAAGCGCTTGGCGGCGAAGCTCCCACACTGGCCGGAGGGGTTCCTCGTGCGGCTGTTCCAGGAGGGGCTGGACCAAAGGCTCTTCAAGAGGGCCGTGGTGTGAGGGTGCCCGGAGACCTTGGCAGGATGGATCACCCACGTCTCCGTGTTGGAGGCGCAACTGGCTAGAGTCAAACCGCACGGCGCAGAGGTGAGATGGCCCCCTAGCGCCGCATGGCAAACCGGGCGGAAACCGGCAAGGAAGGCGTTAACCCCCTCGGCAAGGCCGCGGGGAAAGCCTGCTTCATGTGCGGCGAGAAGGGGCACTTCATGGCGGCCTGCCCCCAGAACCCAAGGCTACAAACTGCGGCGAAAGGGAAAAAAGCTGAAAAACCTGCAAAGCCAATAAAAGCCCCACGGAAGAGCACGGCGGCGAGAGGTGAAGAAGAGAGGCTGAGAATGGCCTACCTCTCCGGCAGCGAGGACGAAGGGGAGAGCGCCAGCGAGAGGGAGGAGAGCCCAAGGTGCAACCAGCCGATCTCGAGCAAATCGATCGAGGACATCCGGGTGAGTCCGATGACGTATGAGGTAGTGATCTGTGCTCCGCGATCGACTCATCGGGCCCGGCTCACAGCATTGCTCGATTCAGGTTGCTCCCGGAGTTTGATCAGCCCCGTGCTTATCAATGGATTAAATTTAAAAGTGTGCTGGCTGAAAACTCCCATAATCTTCAGGCAAGTGGATGGAACAGCGGTGGGAGGAGGTGCAGTCCGCTACTACAGAGGCTTTTGAGTTAAAAGTCGGAACGCACCGGGAGACTTTAAAATGCCTGGTTGCGCTGCTGGCTAATTACCCCCTCATTCTGGGAATGTCCTGGCTGGAACTGTGGGACCCCCGCATCAGCTGGTGGGAAAGGACTAGGCCCTTTCCAGATGGCGGGTGTGGGATTGCGCAGGCGGAGCCCAACCAACGAGGGGAGCTGGGGGCAGCAGCCCTGAAGGAGCAGCCCCAAGGGAGGAAGCCCCACGTGGGGGGAGGGGAGGAAATCCCCTGGCAATATAGAGACTTGGCGAAAGTCTTTAGTGAAAAGGAGTCTGACCAACTACTGCCACACCGCCCCACAGACTGTGAGATTGAGATGGTGCCAGGAGCGAAGTACCCAACCCCAAAAATGTACTGAATGACCCAAAAGGAAGTGGGGGCGTTGAGGAAATTCATTGACAAAAACTTGAGCCGGGGCTTCATAGTGCCCGCCAAATCCCCCCTGGCAGTGCCAGTACTTCTCAGAGAAAAGAAAGATGGGACTTTATGCTTATGCACGGACTATAGGGGGTTAAATGCAATATGCACAGAGAACAAGTACCCTCTGCCATTAATAAAAGACCTGTTAGCTCATTTGGCAAAAGGGAAGATTTTTACCAGACTAGATTTGAGAGAGGCATATTTTCGTGTGCGTATCAAAGCTGGGCACGAATGGCGCACCGCATTCCACTGTGCACTGGGACACTACATGTATCGAGTCCTCCCATTCGGATTAAAAGGGGCACCCGGGGTATTCATGCAACTGATTAATGAGGTCTTGCACGAGTTCCTCTACCGAGGAGTGTTGGTGTACTTGGATGTCATTTTAATCTACACTGAAACAATGGAGGAACACGTGAAATTAGTCAGGAAAGTGCTGGAGAAACTGCTAAATGCACAGTTGTATGCAGAACTATCCAAATGTGAATTCCATAAGGATTGCATTGACTATCTGGGCTACAGAATATCTAATAAAGGAGTGGAAATGGATCCCAATAAGGTGCGGGATGTCCTAGCCTGGGAAGCCCCGAAAACCAGGAGACAACAGCAAAGTTTCCTTGGCTTTGCCAACTTTTACAGGCAGTTTATTCCTAACTTTGCACAAGTAGCCCTCTCTTTGATCTTTTGAAAACGAAGGACAAACCCACGGCAGCAGCAAAAGCTCCAGGGGCCTCTTTAAAATGGACAAGAGAATGTCAGGAGGCTTTTGAAAGCCTCAAGCAATTATTCACTGCTGAACCCATCCTGAAGCACCCAGATTCAGCAAAACTTTTTGTTATTCAGGCAGATGCCTCAGATGTAGCAACTGGTGCAGTCCTCTTATAAAAGGATGGGGAAGGAGTGTTAAAACCATGTGCTTATTTATCTAGAAAGTTCACTGAAACTGAGAGGAAGTGGCTAGTGTGGGAAAAGGAGGCTTTCGCAGTGAAATGGGTTTTAACAAATTGGAGACATTTGCTGGAAGGAGCGGAGGATGCTTTTGAGGTTTGGCAGACCATAAAAACTTGGAGGCTTTGACATCACCCCGAAAGTTGTCTCCTAAACAAATAAGATGGGCGCAATTCTTCAGTAGATTTAATTTCACTTTAAAATACATCCCGGGAGGGCGGAATTTCTTGGCAGATGCTCTTTCCAGGCTGCCCCAGCACAATAGCCAACGGGAGAAGGTGGTGTCAGCTGTAATCCCCAACCGGCGGGAGCCAGAACTGGCAGCTGCAGTCACCAGATCACAAAGTAATGCCACCAAACCCCTCCTCAAGTCAGAGTTATTAATGGACTTAAATCGCTTCCTGGAACAAGATGAATGGTTCCAGGAGAATATGGAAGAACTGACCCAGAGAGAGGGGGCATGGTGGAAAGCAGATCGACTGTACGTGCCCCTGGAGGCTTGCAAACTGGTACTACAAAGGTGCCATGATGATAAAACAGCAGGACACTTTGGCTTTGTCGAAACTTTACATCTTCTCCGCAGGCAATTTTGGTGGCCTTCTCTCAGAAGGGATGTAGCGGAATATGTAAATACCTATCCTGTATGCTATGGCAAAAAGGCAAGGGGGGAAACCACGTGGGTTGTTGCAACCTGTGGCAAGCCCTGAAAAACCATGGAAAGAAATAGCCATGGATTTTATTGTAGGCCTGCCAGAGAGCAGGAAAATGACTGTAGTTTGGACTGTTACTGATCTCTTCTCTAAACAAACTCACTTCATCCCGTGCAAAGCCATCCCCTCAGCGCCTAAACTAGCTGCATTGTTTATCCAACACATATACAGATTACACGGTTGTCTTGAAAGAGTGGTCAGCGACAGGGGGGTCCAGTTTTCATCTAAATTCTGGAAGGCATTTTTAACCCTTTTGGGGTCCAAGCAAGCAATGAGCTCTTCCTTTCATCCTCAGATGGATGGAGCGACAGAGAGGAGGCATGCGGGGTTGGAACAATATTTGCGATGTTTCATAATCCATCAACAGGACAATTGGATGGAATTATTACCTTATGCTGAAGTGGCTTACGATAATGCTGTCCACAACAGTACTGGGCTATCACCTTTCCAAATTGTATCAGGGCAAGACTTTGTACCTATACCTGAACTTCCTCACGCTCAGACAGGGGTTAAAACAGTGGATGAATGGGGTAACAGGATAAAGTAATTGTGGCCAATCGCTGAAAAAGCTATTGCAAAAGCTAGAGAAAGTTACAAAGCCCAGGCAGATAAGAAGAGAGCCCCACATGAACCGTGGAAAGTGGGGGACAAAGTGTGGTTATCTACCAAGAATCTGAAATCTTCCAGAGCATGTAGAAAGCTTGATAATAAATTCATAGGACCTTTCACAGTGGATAGAGTAATTAACCTTGTTTCTGTACGCTTGAAACTCCCCAAAACCCTCAGGAAGATTAACCCTGTCTTCCACCATGAACTATTGAAACCATATAAGGAATCTGATAAATGGAGGCCATCAGTGGCCCCTCCTGAACCTATTATGATCGAGGGGGAACAACACTTTGAGATCAGGGAAATATTGGACTCTAGAAAATTCAGAGGAGACATTCAGTATTTGGTACATTGGAAACATTTCTCTAAATCGTTGGCTGAATGGGTCTCCAAAAGACATGTTAAAGCTCCTGACTTACTTTTGGACTTTTATAAAAATTATCCTAACAAACCCAGGTAATCTTGTTGGATTCTATGGAATGTATGTCTTCATAATTCTAGTTCCTCTTTTTCTTATTTCTAGGGTTCCAGGCCATCCTGGTGAAGAGGGGTTCTTTTTTTGGGGGGGGCAGCATGTCAGAACCTGCATCACCCAACTGTTGTTGTTGTTCCATTATATTGCATTTGTTGGGAGTTGGATTGATTTGTTTCTGCCACTTGTAACTAAGGGCGGGGGGGGGGGGTTGCTGTTAATGGTTGTAATGGGAGCTGGGAAGCAGCTTAACCATATATGGGCAATTTAGAGTGGTTTGATTGCCGGCAAGGCAGGTGGGGCCCAAAGAGCCAGGAAGGGGCTCATGTAGGAGGGGGAGGAAGGAAAGAGGTCACCACCAGGTGGAGAAGAATCAAGACGCCAGGCAATGTTAGGGGGGGGGATAAATAGGGAAGTTTACCCAAGGCTTTAGTTTTAGCAATGTTCTGTTTACAAGCTACATGTACCACGTAATAAAGAAGTATTTTTCTGAACCAAGCCTGGTTGCGTGAGAATGCTTCAGAACTGGGAGTTGGACATTGTGGACTTGACACTAAGTAGGCATCTTGGTCAAAGGAACAGTTGCACATAAGTTGATTTACTGCTTTCATTAGATAATCCATAGTGTTAAGGAACATTGACATGGAAGAAAAATGCCCTGTAGGTTGGTTAATGATAATTTTTTGATTATATATTTGTGGTTTGATCTTGTGACTTTCCAGAAACGTCAGTAAATAGTTATTGGAATACAAGAAGAAACCTTCAGAACAGGCATTATGGCAACTGCATAAAAATCTATTAAGGATGGCTTGGAGCAGTCTATTTTCTAATGGGCTAAGTTGGGACATTGTGTGTAGGTGCTCTACTATTTGTCCTACAGGTAGTTCTCGACTTATAATCATTCATTTAATGACTGTTCAAAGTTTCAATGGCTGTTCAAAGTTACCAAAAAAGTGACTTATGACTGGTCCTTGCACTTACAGCTGTTGCAGCGTCCCCATGGTCACACGATCAAAATTAGGGCGCTTGGCAACCAGCATGTTAGGACAGTTGCAGCATCCCAGAGTCACATGATCGCCATTGGTGGCCTTACCAGGAGGCTTCCAACAAACAGTGTCAATGGGGGAAGCTAGATTCGCTTAACGACCATGTGATTTGCTTAACAACTGCGGCAAAAAAGGTAATACAATCAGGCCCTATTCATTTAAAGACTGCATTGCTTAGCAATGGAAGTTCAGGTCCCAGTTGTGGTTGTAAGTCAAGGACTACCTGTAACACATACAGTATGAAGCAGTGTTATGTAACAGAATTTTAATGTCATGTTCTGTTTGGATAGAAGGCATAACATCTCTTCATTTAATTATTTTAGCTGAACATGCATTGCCCCTAATCTGAAAAATCTAAAGAGATTCTGACCTGGTTGTTAAATGGATGGGAGACCACCAAGAGATTGTAAAGCTGTAAGCTGGAATGGGAAGTTGAAAACGCCTGGAAGAAAGCAACAGCAAACCATTTATGCACTGTTTCAAGAAAACTAAATGGTGAAGTCCAGGTAGTCACAGGAGTCAAGTTTGACTTTCTGGAAACTTGCTTTTACCTTAACTTTCCATAAGTTTATGGAATCAAATGTATTTCCTTTTATAATCACCAAGCTTTCTTTCAGTAGTTTGGTGGACCTTCCAATGGTGCTGCCATCACCATGTAATTAAGTCCATCTACCTTGCTGCTGGTTGTCCTCTTCTTCTCTTTCTTTCCACCTTTCCCAGCATCAGAGCCTTCTCCAGAGAGCTGGGCCTTCACATAATGTTTGGTCATTTGTGCCCCAACTGCGAATTCCAAATTGATTTGTTCTGTGATCTGTTGGTTTGTTTTTTTGGCTATCCTGTGGCATTCTCTGGAGTCCTCTCCAACACCCAAATTTAAAAGCATCAATACTCTTCCTATCTTACTTCTTCAGCGTCCAACTTTACTTCTGTAGAATCTCCCAGGGAATACCATTCCTTGCACAATTCTCATCTTTGCAGGTTTAGACACATGATGGCATCTTTTTCAAGGCCTTCATGGCTGCTCTACCAAATGCTAGTCTACGACGTATTTCTTGACTGCTTGTTCCTTTACTTTTGATGGTTGATCCATAAAGGCAGAAGCTACCTACCACTTCAATATCTTCATTGTCCATTCTAATTAATTGAAATATTCTTGTAATCCAAGTGCATCTTTTCTTGAACGTACATAGTTCTAAAACTGATCTTAGGTCCATCTCACGTTTCTTCATTGTCCTCCAAAGTGCAATAGATCTGAACTGGGACATGGCAACCACCATCATTTCGAATTTTAAGAGTCACTTATTAGAGATTTGGTTGTTAAGGCCGCCCCTGTTCTAAAGCTGGTTTTTTTTTAGTGCATGTCACCTCACTGAATGTCATACAGATTCCTGAATTATTAGCAGCATTAGTACTCTCACTGATCTCACAGCTGTGGCACTTAATGGTTAATTAGCTTATTGTGGCATAAGATTTTTAGGGATGGGGTTTTCTCAGATGTCAGCATCTTACACAAATGTTAGGTTGGACTTAGGTGGGGGGGGTAGATCAGGATCTGTGAAAGTTCCTTTGCTGATCTCAAGCAGATCAGGATCATTCCCAAAGAAACCATCATTAAAATAACCCCTCCGCAGCCCGTTCTGGTGCTGAAGCAAGGAATGCTGTGTATATGGCCTCTAAACTCTAGTCTCTTCCACTCTTTGAACTTTATTGGGGTTCACATAAAAAGCAGGGTTGTTCCCACAAGCCTGAAGCTTGTCTGTCCCTGCTGTAGGATGCTCTGTGTTTTTCATGTATTCAGAAAGTAATGCTAAGCACACATAATCGACAATTCCTAATATTTTCCTTTACACAGGGTATAACATGATTATGACACGTTTGGAGGGCTACTATATAAGCTAAGAGCCAGTAATGTATGATGCTTCCATGGCCATCCACAGGGCCTCAAATTAAAAATTAAAATGACTGAAATCTGGTGAGACTGCCAGATCTCATGAGACTTTCCTGCTTGAAACAGTGGGAATGCCAACATTTTGCAAGATACTGAGATTGTAGATATAGCCCAATATTGTAAGATTTTTACAAATTTTGGCTGTTTTGAAATATTTTAAATTGTGTTTTGTTGTTTTCATCCACTACAAAACAGCTATTTGCATTAGATTTATTGCAAATATTAGGGACTATTTACATTGCATTTTAGGACCACCAATTATCCCCAGATCTTATATTAGGAATGCTTGTGATAAATACTACATTAGGCTCTAAATCTGAAGAAAAAAATATTACTTTTTGTTACACATTTAACTGACATGCAGCAGTTGACCAGACACCAGAATAATGTTAAGTATAGTTGTGATCTCTTGGTAGTTCTTGTTTCAAGGGTTGGCTAGCAGGAATTATAATAGGGAATACGATATGCTCTTTAACTTCTGCAAGTAGAACTTTAAACAGCATGTAGTCACATTGGAACTGAATTCTTCAAACGTTTCCATAAAGTCCCTTCAGTATTCTGCTGGAAGATCTAATTGTCAGACAATAAGATTGTCATTAATTTTAATCTTGGATTTGATTTTTGTAAAACTATTCTTGGATTACAGTATATTCTCTCCCCTCCAAGTTTAAAATACGTTACGATCCCTGCTCACAAAATGTCTCGTGTCTTCTATATTCCTTATAATCTCAAACAGAATCTGAAATCTGTAACTGGGAAATATAAGCAATAAATTCATTAACTAGATTACTTTAAGTGGCTGGTGATCATTATTATAATTGGAGGGTTAATGAGACATGGAATGGGAGGGGCAGGAATGCTTCCTACATGTGTCCTGATTTTATCTGCCTGCAAAATTTCTCTTACAGCTGGTTGGTAAAGAGCCAAATTTTGCGCAGAGATCTCTTAGTTGCTGTATATTCCTCATTTTAAGATTGAGGTGAAGAAGCTTTGTTAAAAGGGACATAAATGTGAATCCATGAACAAGTTCAGAGTTGTTCTCACTTTTTTGTTGCTGGTTTTAACTTCTTTTATCTTTTGCAATATGCCCGGAATAGCTAAGAAAATGTAGGCCACATATCAGAAAGATTTTGGACAACTTGGGAAATACAGTCCAATAAAACACATTAAACAGGGATGCAGAAGTGTTATTGATAAACATTCTAGGTTAAAGTTCCTCGGTGACATAAAACATTGAGGTTAAAGTTCCATAATTATTTTAAATTTAGCATTTTAAGTTCTTATCTGTTTTTTCTCTTAAATTCTTTGCAAAAGAAAAAGAAAGCCACCTAGAGTCACTTGTATAGCGAGATGGGCGGCATATATAAATTTGAAAAATAAATAAAATAATTGATGCCTATTAATATAATGAAGGATGGATGTTGGGCTGTAATTGATCCAGTAGGGTCCCCCCCCCCCCAAAACTGGGTTCTTTTTGAATGTATTCCATGAGGAATTAAGGAGGAAAAAAACTCCTTGAATCCACGGGCCTCCAACACAAAGTTTAGGGTTGTGCTGGTCAGCTGGCAATCTCATTTGCATTGCTGTTCTCTCTCTCAGCTGCTTTTTTCCAACAAGTCAGGGATACCTATAAACTCTTCTCCTAGGAAGGCTGTTTATTCTCACTTAGAAGTTTTATATTATATTGTGTCCTCCTTGGCAGGAATCTTTGGCTCCTAATCACTCTGTGGCTGCTATAAATATAATAGATGACAATTTTCCGTTGGTATGTTTCTATGGCAGAGGGAAACAAATTATTGACTTGCTGCCCGTTTTCTATTTTACTTTGTTTTATTTATTTATACACACACACAAACACATACATATTCTCTTTTTTATTTTTTCCTTTTTTAAAAAAATTTATTAAAGATTTTAAACATTAGATAAAAACTAACAAGAACTAATATAAAGTGAAAAGAAAAGAGAAAAAGAAAGAAGAAAAAGCCAGAAGTGCAGAAATATTGTTTTGAAACAATGATATCTGAGATATACAGGGAGTCCCCCGGTTAAGAACGCCCGGGTTACAGACAACCCATAGTTAAGAATGGAGCCTACTGTACCAAATTCGAGTTAAATACACAATGATTCGAGTTAAATACACAGTGGTTCGAGTTCATTACACTATATTACTTATACAGTATTATGCAATAATACTGTTCTGGCTTACATACAAATTCAACTTAAGGACAGACCTTGGGAACGGAACTCATTCTTAAACTGAGGTCTATGTTGTGTGTGTGTGTGTAATCTCCTTGATAATAGGTTTGGAACTTCCAAGTCTCTTTTTTTCCTGTTTCCATGTACAATTATTTCTACTTTATTCATATGGTATAATTACAGTGAATCTATTCATTTGAGCAAATGCTTAGTGCTAGATGTTATTGTAGGCTAAAACTTACTCGAGAGAACCACTGTGCTCCAATACGTTTGCACATATACCGTATTTTTCCAACTATAAGACAATACTTTTTTCTAAAATCCTTACCCTAAAAACTGAAGGGCGTCTTATTCAAGGAAGTCAGCTGAGAATCGC
Source organism: Python bivittatus (assembly GCF_059951505.1). NCBI lineage: Eukaryota > Metazoa > Chordata > Lepidosauria > Squamata > Pythonidae > Python > Python bivittatus. The sequence continues at coordinate 4,607,503 of NW_028277042.1, read as the reverse complement.
GGTTGCAAAACTGCCAAACTTTGTTTCTGCAGAGAGGCTTCTTCCTATTGCTAGCCTCCAATCACGAGTGAAATAGCTTGTCTCCCAAACAGACTTCCTCCAATCACAAGCCTGATGTAACTGACGTCAGCTGATGCTGAACAAACCAATTAGAGGAAGTCTGTTTGCAGAGACAAGCTATCTGCAGTTTCACTCGTGATTGAATGTAATCAGTTATGCAAAAGAGCGTGGAAATAGAGCTGCAGAGAGACGGTTTGGACCTCCTCCCACCGAGTGTATCAGGTAAATGTTAACTAATTACTAAATAAAAATGTGTTCTGCACTATCTTTAAAATATTGATTTTTTAATTTTGGGTTGGAAAAGTGGGGGTCGTCTTGTACATGGGGGCGTCTTATTGTTGGAAAAATATGGTACTGGCAGAGACAGTTCTAAACACAGCTGTATTACCTGCAGTATGATATTTATTCTTTGTGGTAAATAGAAATCTGTTCTTGGTGCTGCAATTTGAGGCCTTCCAGATATTTTGGATCACATCTCCCATATTCTCCTGCTGTTAGTATGTTATCTGGGGATGATGTTGCTATCCCAATCACTCAGAGTAGGGTTTTTCAAACTGCTTGGTTAGAGGGGAACAGGAGTTCACTTGAACAGAGCACATTTTCTACTACTGGAGTTTGGCCTCTTGATCAGGATTCTGGGAATTTTTTTTGACTAATGGGTTTCACAGTCTGAAAAAGCTTGGAATCCCCTGACTAGTGGGGATTGTGAATTGTAGTGAATTGTTTTTTAAAAGCTTATAGGTAGTCCTCACTTAATGACCACAACAGGGACCAGAACATTGGTTGTTAAGCAGGGTGGTGGTTAAGTGAGTCACTATGTGACCGAGCCCAATTTTATGATGGTCATTAAGAGAATCACATGGTCATTAAGTAAATCTGGTTTCCCCAATTGATATTTTTGCCAGAATTCGCTTAACTATGTGATTCACTTAACCACATGATTTGCTTAACAACTGTGGTGATATGCTTAACAACCGTTGTTAAAAAGTTGCAAATTGCAATCAGATGACCATGGGGGTGGTGCGATGATTGTCAGTGTGAGTACAGGTCGTAAAGCGCTTTTTCCGAGGCTGTCGTAACTTTGAGCTGTCATTAAACAAATGGTTGTTAAGTGAGGACTACCTATAATTCCATTTTAGAAGCACGTAGAACGTTGTTCTATGTTGCAAATTAATTCAAGGAGAAGTAAAGTAATCTTATTAATATTCTCTGCACTGACTGCCTAGGGTTTTCTAGGATTTCAGACTGAAGACCCTCTCTTACCTGGATGCCAAAAACTGAATCTAGGATGGTCTTCCTGCAAAGTATGTGCTCCTACTTTGAGCTAAAGCTCCAGGATTCATTGTGAAGTGAATCTGAATCCTAGAACCTGATTCCCAGAATTCTATCCTGGTAGATAACCCCAAATTTAAGAAGAGCGATTGAGGTGGACAACATTCCCTAAAGGACTAAAAGTTTTGAATGAAGAGCAAGATATTTATGCTCTGTTTAAACAAGATGGATGAATGGGAATTAATGTCATTGTCCATTCATTAGGACGCCTTATTCCAAGAAATCCAAAAATCAAATATATCAGACAAGATGGGAAATAATAAATGCATGCTGCAGGATGTTGACAGTGCAGTTGCTGAAAATCTTCCTAGATTAGGCTTAACGTATTTCAAAAGCAAATTAGTTGTCAACCTCGGTTAGAACCTTTGAAACGGCTGCCTGAATCCTGATTTTAGAATGCTGCCTAGGAATGTAACAGTTAAACAGGGTAACTTTGAGTTTCTGGAAAAGAAAAATTACCATAACATTCTAAAAGCCTATTCACTCAAGGTAGTAGTGTCGTATAACGGGGTGCGCAAACTTTTGTAATTCAAAAATATTCAGTCTGAAACTGGGTTGTGACCTTACTAGAAGTGTTCTGACTCTTCTGGGAATGTTTCAAAATAGTTTAAAGCTTGAAACAGTTCTAGTATGGTTATATATTTGGAATAACCCCCTTCAAATGAAAAGAACTGTTTCAAATTCAAAATGTTTTGTGCACTCCTGGTATATACTTATCTCATTTTCATAGAACAGTCATGAGGCAGAGGATTTTCCTATGGGGTTTTTTTGGTCTCTGTGTCTGTCTGTCTATCTCCTTTAACTGTTTTATTGGTAATCCTATACAGTGCCATTTACAATATATTTAGAAGAATTCCAAGCTACTTGCAGGACTTTTGCTGATGTTCTTTTCCAGTAGCGCACAGAATACACTGAATGATTTTCTGTTAGTGTTTTATTGACAGCAAAATCCAATATAAATGAACTTTCTTCCCACATCGATATTGAATGAATAATCCACTGAGAGAGAGAGAGAGAGAGAGAGATGCTATGGCCTTTATATAAAGCACCAATCAAATACAGGGATCTTACCTTAATTTTCTAATTTTGCCTAATTTAAAAAAGCAAACTAAATGACAATAACAGGTCATACTTTGCTCTAGACAAAAGCTGATTTTCATGAGTGTGGTATGAGTTTTAAAAAACCAAGTTCCAATTCAAGATACTTTTTTGTGTTTGTCAAGGGAGATATTTTCCTCCAAATGACTACCAAGAAGTTGTTTAGGAAATTACTGCCTTAACTGTATCTGTGGGAAACTTTGCAAGGCCACGACAGGAGTTTTTCATTTTACGTAGAGTACGAACTATTTAGTACCTCCATTACATTTTTGTTAAAATCCTAGCAGAACTGCTTTGCTGGCAGAGGATGTGATCTCACCAGCACTTTAGCTCCTGTTCTGTAGATTAAATGGGAATCTGGCATGTGCAAACAAAGCATCATTGACCTTTGCCTACTGGAAACCTTTGAGCCCCATGAGATCCACAGACATGCTCAGGAAATAAACATGGGAGATGGTTGCTGGTCCAGTTCTTTGCTTGTTAAATGTGCCACCTGATCAGGAAGGAAAAGAAGAAGAAGAAGCTAAGATGAGATTCTAGAGATCTTGCTGGGGATCCACCTTGCTGATTTGCTTTGTGAGAGGCATCCCCAGCAGCTTTCAACATTTCTGAGGTGCCCACTGAGACCAAAAGGGGATTCATGTTTGGTAGGAAAAAAAAAAGAAAAGAAATGTAATGTATTCCCAAGCAGCTAAAGCAATCTTTGAGAGAAATTTATGGAATTTCATGTAAGTCTCCCTGTCTTGTATAATTACAGTGCCAGGAGATTTGGGAAACCAGCTAGAAGCCAAGTTGGACAAACCATCTGTGGTGCACTATCTCTGCTCTAAGAAGACAGACAGTTATTTTACATTGTGGCTGAATTTAGAATTGTTGCTTCCAGTTATCATTGACTGCTGGATAGATAATATCAGGTGGGCTGCACTATTGTTTATATAAATCAGTCAGATGCTGGGAGTCAAGAGACTGGCTAGAAATTAAGAGTAAACATGAATTAAGAGAAAAATGCTCTCTGACAATTGAGGTGATTTATTTATGGAATTTATAGGCTGCCCTGATTTGTTACAACTCTGGGTGGTTTACCAAATAAAACAATATTGCAATATCATAACATACCCAAATCATCTGAAATCTGGAAAAAGCGATCATTGACCAGAAGACCATACCAAGGGATCCATCATCCATAGTAACCCAGGGCCTGGGGACAGAGAAGACCATACCAAAGGACCCAGCACCCACACTAATCCAGGGCCCGGGGATAGCACCAAGTTTTAAGGGCTCATTTAAAAAGGGCCAGTGTGGGGCCATATGAATCTCCTGGGAGAATGGTGTTCTAGAGGACAGGCACCACGATAGAGAAGGTTTAAGGTTTAAATTTCGTGACAGTACAGTACATGGATAAACAATTTATCTTGACAGTGGTCAAGTAGCTTTGAGTTTTACTTGTTATTCACCTTGCAGTGTGCTTTTTAAGCATCTGAATGCTGTCTTATTTGCATGTTGGAATGTAAGCTGTGAGTTAATGATCCACGTGGTTGTCATAGAAATGTGTCACTCTTCATAAGAACAAACACTACAGATCATATAGTCTGTCTTTCCTAACCAGAAAGTAGAAACAAGTCAATAAACCTCTTGTTGACAAGGCATCAGTTCATTTACTGCTTAAAATTGCCAAGTTACAGTCATTCATTGCATCAGTTGCATGAGAAAGAGACAAATTAAGGAGACCGTTAAAATGGTAGGATTTCAGGAGATACATTGCCAACGTTCCTATTGTCCTAGATTATAGAGCAGGAAGAATGGAGAACACTACTGGCTAAGAAAAATGACCTGGCAATTCAGTTTAACCTAGTTAGCCTACTTAACTCAGGCTCTGCCAACTAGATGTGTTGGACTTGTAACTCTCAGAATTCCTATCTCTTCTGCCTGTTGACCCTGCTGGTTAGGAATTCTGAGAACTGTAACCCAGCACTTCTGACTGGGAAAGGTGAACTAACAGTTTGCTTTGTTAAACTAATGTATTTAAAGTTGACTGGCAGTGTCCTAACCCTTTTTGCCTGCTTTATGGCACATTCCACTGACCAATAAATTATTAAAGGAAGCTGATCACTGCTCCCTAGACTTACTCTGTCCTGCAGTAATAGCTCTGACACTGAAAACTGATAATGAACAAATGAGTTCACAGAGTCCATTTAAAATGTACGTTTTGTTTATTTGATAGCTAAATGTGTAGTTACTAAGTAGGATATGGCTAATTTAAAATGATTTACTTTCAGCTCAGAATGAAGCACCTTACTTAGAACATTGTGAGTTGGCTATGTTCTTTTTAACAAAATTCAACGCATTCTGAGTGTTTTGGTCATTAGAACTCAAATGAGCACTTGACTCCCTTAGGAGATCCATAAAGTCCATGTTGACTGCTACCAGCTAATAAGCTTGCAGAAAGATTGGTACAAAGGGTGAAAATAGGCAGCTCTGACTGCAATGCATGATCAGATATGATTCTGTTCACCTTTGAATTAATGCTTATTTTTCTCTCCAGGCTAGTGTACAATCGAACTAGTGGATCTACTGCTCCCCCGGATGGGGTTGATATCAAAGTCCCTGGATTTGGGCAGACCTTTTCATTGGAATTCCTTGATCCTAGTAAAAGAAGTGTTGGTATGTAATCTATTTTCACCAAGGTATTGGGCAGTAACAAGTCGCACAAACCTGTGTAGCTCTTTCTCAGAGCACATATTTTGCCACTGTTTGCTTTTTTCTTGCCTGATTAATAACAGTAACAGCGAAAGAGCTCATCTGTACATCTGATCACATAAATTAAATGAGCCTTTAACCTTTCTGTAGAATCTCAGTGGAGAAGCATAATGCTGAGACAACTAGCAGGGATTCTTTTCCCTCCTCCTGACTCACTTCCACTGACTCTAAAGAAACTCAGTAAAGATGTAAAACAAATCCAGAGTTGCAAAATAACATAACTGGACAGGACAAATAGAAAACTTGGCAGGTCTTTCTTGTGGTCATGTACTCACATATATGCTCATGTAGAAGGATTTGGCATGCATCAGTCTACTGAGAGAGAGAGGAGAGAAATGGCAGCAGCAGATCAGTGCAACTTACTTTGCGTTTCTTTGCCATAGTGCTCCTAAACAGAGTGATGTGGAGCAAAACTCATTTGTTTTCATTTGTGATGAGTGAAGCCAGATACAGTTCATCAATCTTACAGCTCCGGAAATGGAAGGACTAATAGAAGAGAATATCTGTAGCTCTGGGTTGAACTGTGGATTCCTTGGTGCTCTCTGAGCTTAGTTGTTTTCTTGCAGACGTTTCATTACCTGACTACGTAACATGATCAGTGCCCTGATCAGTAGACTGATCAGGTAACATCATCACTGCCCTAATGATGTTATCTAGTCAGATAATGAAATGTCTGCAAGCCAACCACCAAGCTCAGAGAGCACCAGAGAACTCCACAAATGGAAGGACTTTCTGGATGTTGATTCATGACATCTTCAAGGGCTGAGATAGAGTCTTATTTTGTAATACCCTTTCATAAATTCCCTTGTGCCATTTCTTCCAACAAATGCTGAGCTAGTCCTTTTTTTAAAAGAAAAAGTTTTATAACCCCGCCTTTCATTCAAGTAGATTCTGGTTGGAATGCTACAAGGCTACTTCGGTTTTATGCATGCGTAAAGTAATAAAATAAGGCTAAAGCTGCATATAGCTGCTTTTGCAGGATATGGTCAATGTTTAGCAACTGAGGAAACGTTAAACTTACAGATAATGCCATCTGTTCTGGGCATTTGCAGAAGGTGAGAAATTAAAAAAAAAATAACAGATTTTTTTTAAAAAAATTAGATTGGAAAAAGCTGCAAAATTGATTTTTTTTTATTAATTTAAATTAATAATAAAAGGAAAAACTGCAAAATGAGGAGGACTGCTTGCACACATTATAGCTAATTAAGTCAAGATTCCTACTTTTTTGTTCAAACAGGATCAGTGTCACAGCATACAGCCGCCAAGAGTCATTGGGAATCGGGCAGCACACAAATCTGGTTCATAAATAAACGAAAAAATAAGTAACGCGAAAGAGGCAACAATTTGCTTTTCAGTCTTGAATTCCATGGAGAGAAAGTTTAAAGGCTGTTATCCCAGGGAATGCAAATAGAAGGATACATTTCTTCCCTGCTTTAAGATCTGTTTGTAGTGGAATAATTTCTGTCATATAGCAAGAATGCTTACCGTATATACTCATGGATAAGCCGTGAGTATATACGTTTTAATTGTGAAAATTAAAACATACGAAAATTTCAAGCATTGGTGCATTTTTCATGGTATTTTGTTTAAAAATTGGAGGGTCAGCTTATCCACGGATGGGCTTATCCACAAGGATATACAGTGCATACATCTGAGATGTATTTGGTGATCATTTGTATTTTAGTTGAAAACTGGAAACGCTTAGTTTTTGCTTAGAAATGGTTATGCTGGGTAGAACAAGAGCTAAAGTCCAATCATCCGGGGTGATATCAGGTTGGAGCAAATTTGTTTGAGCAAATTAACTCATGTTATTGCTCTCTGTCTTGAAAATCAAGGTATGAGACTTGGCTGCAGAAGAATCTCTGTGTATACTATCACTCTGTGCAAAGGGAAGATTCTTAACTGAACTTTTGCAGACCCACAGATGCTCTTTTTGTCCACAGGCACGTACTTTTACACGCTGGTGCAAAACCTAGTAGAGCTGGGCTACCAACGAGATGAAAATATTAGAGGCGCACCCTATGACTGGCGGAAGGCACCAAGTATGAAATTCATTATTATAAGGATTTGGGCTCTTAAATTAAGAAAGCTACTATGGTATAAAGCAAAACACCATCTTCTGAAATAAATTTTTCCAAGGAAACTTCCAGATCTCAGGTGGTCTTATAAGTTTGCGCAGAAAATAAAGGTTATGGATGGACTTTGTTTAGAAATGTCCCATTTCCCCCCAAAATGGACACATGTCACCAGGGAGAGTAACATGTGTCCTGTGCAGGTAGGGGGATGTGAAATAGGTTGGTAATATTTTGGTAAATCTCTGTTTTTGATGTGGTTGTGTCTCTCTCCTCTGGCAGACATTTCTTCAATGGACCAATCTCTTTGATTTCAAACCTTTATTTTTTTTTAGCTGAAATACAAAAAAAAATCAATCAGTGGGGGGGGGGGAGGTAGTGATTATACAGTGACAGGGTATCCTCAGGTCATGCTCCAAAAAATCACGATCAAAAGCTCCATGTGTTTTTTTATGCGTGGCATACCTAAACCCTCTGAACGCAGTGAACCAAAGGCTCAACTTTGCCACTTTCCATCTAAGAAACATTGGTTTTAGCATTAAACTAGGATCTCTTCTTTGTGAAGTTCATCTCTCCCCTCTCCCACCCCTTTTGGAAGCCTATGTAATTTGTCTCCCTAAAACCAAACGCAGCACATTGCTGAAGATGTCCTGTTGGCAGATGACGGATGCTGTTTTTGCTGGGTTGGCATTCTTCAGCATTTGGCCGGCTCTGCAGCTGTATTTGGGGTTTTAATGTTGTTGCCTGTCAGGGTTTTATTTTCAACCATTGACCGCTAATGAACTAAAAAATAAAAAAACCCAACAGCTTCCCCAGTAGGGGGAAGGGGGACATCCTTTCATTCTTGCAAAGGGCTGCTTCCTTTACATATCTTTGTAAAAAAACGGAAATGTGAGGGTTAGATTTCAAAAGAAGTTGAAGCTGATATGCTGCTTAGAAGCTTTCCAACTGCTTCAGATGTCCAGGAGGATTGCCGTGTTAGTGTACGATAGCCAAAAATCGAAGGGGGCTTGAGTAGCATCTTTTCCAGCTAACACGTTTTATTAAAAGGCACATGCTTTTTGTGAACTATAGCTCACTTCATGAGATGCCTCTGATGAAATGGGCCGCAGCTCACAAAAGCATCTGCCTTTTAATTTGCAAGGTGCTATCTGGCTCCTTCCAAGTTCTTCAGGCATCCAGATCCTTCTGGTCGGTTAACGCTGTTCCCTTAAAAACAAGTTAGGAATCTGAGATCCTCAGAACTCCATGCAAGCATTCTTGATGGCTTGAAGTGTTTACCCCCTGATGCAACCGAATGTCACGAGGCTGTTGGCCCATCGGTCTTAGTGACCTCGCTTCACTGGTCTGAGGCTGCAAGAAACTTATGTCTGCTTAAGTACTAGAGAGCGATTGATAAAAAGGGTTGAAGAAATTGCAACATGATTAAATTACCCTGGCAGGGGAAGTGCCTGTGATCCTCTGTAAAATTGTTTTACATAGTCTGCTGTTAATCCTCAAGTATGCAGAAGACAGGTGTATATTTGTGTTTGAACAAACTCATGTTTTTTGCTGTTTGTTTATGCCAGATTACATGAACTGCTCACTTTTTATTTAAAAAAGCAACCTTTTTTAACCCAAGCTCAGAATATATATCTATGTTGCCATATGAGTTTTTACCTTGAATTATGAACTTCAGGTGGAAACGTTTAGGAAATGGAGTACATTGACAAAAGTCGGTCAGTTTTTGTGTGTAAATTGTTGCAGTTTTAAACAAGCATAATGGAATCATAAGAATAATGAAAAGAATGTGCAGAGCTAACAAAAATTAACAATTCATGGTTTAAAATATCCATCCAACAAGCAAGGAGAAAGGGATTTTTAAATGCAGAACTAAAGAAATCATCTATAAGGTATAAAAATATAAATAGTGGTTATTATTTTTAAAATAGACATTGTTCACACTAAGCTCAAACTTTTGGACTTTAATGCTAAATTCGTTAGAGGCATTCATGTAAAGAATAAAAACTTTCCAGTTTTAAAAAAGACAGCATTAACTTTCAGATTTAATGTTTATCAAAAATTTCAGGTTTCAATTCTGTGATTGTTAGTCATTGAAGGAGTGCTAGAAAATATGCAAAGCATTGGAGTCTTACCCAAACTTAGTCCTTATTCTGGGATTATATCAGAAGATGAAATGCAAGTATGTCTTCATAGTTTTATAAATATTGTTAAAAACAGATTAGCTTTGGGGCCTCCCTGGAAATGTGCTAGAGCACATATGTTTCATGAAGTCAAAATAATTTTTTCTGGGTGTGTCGCCCAGAGTCCCCCATTGGGGAGAGATGGGCAGGGCAGAAATCCAATAAATAAATAAATTAAATTACTGTACAATATCTTATCCTCAAATCATGAGATCAACCCTAGGAATATTTTTGTTCTTTAGAAAGTATGAGAAGGTGGCAAAGAATTCCTACATTTAGGGTATCTAAACTTTAATACATTTCTTAGAATGATAATTCAGTCTCACATCTTGAGGGTATATACATCTCCCAAATTAAAAGGAATTACTTAGTTAGCAAGTACCAATTCACATCTTGAGCCCAATACCTGGAAGTGTTTGTCGTACATTTCCTTAGCCAGAACTTGTTTATAATGTATAAGGCCATCCTGAAACAAAGCACTAGGCCATTAATTATTACTGCATTCTTTCAATAAATTCAGCTTGAAAAATAGCCAGTCGGAAAGTTGATATCCATTAACAAGGCAACAAAGTTTTTAAACAAAGTAAAGATAATTCCTTCATTCCGTTGAATAATTTCTGTGTCTTAATCCTTGTAGATGAGAATGGAGACTATTTTGGGGCTCTCCAGAAGTTGATCGAGATAATGTATGAAGAGTATGGCGAACCGGTGGTCTTAATTGCTCACAGCATGGGAAATATGTATTCTCTGTACTTCCTCAGCCATCAGCCACAGGAATGGAAAGACAAATACATCAGGGACTTTGTGTCCTTAGGAGCTCCGTGGGGAGGAGTCGCTAAAGCTTTCCGAGTGCTGGCATCAGGTAGGTTGGTTTCGAGGGATTGGGGCCTGTGGTACAACCGGCCACATCCAGTAGAGCTTGATCCCCAGAAGGTGATCTGGGGAATAGTTCTCTTATTCTGAATATTGATAGAGAATCAGTGTTCAGAATAGCAGTGTGTTATCCTCACAACAAAGTTAACCCTACAAACTGTAGCCTTAGCAATATACAGTTAGTTGTGTGTCATTGGGTACAAAACACCAAGCCTTGGAAAATTCACTGTTGTGGGGAGAATGTCTGGGACGCCACAGACTTCTTCCTGGCCAAGGAAGTTTACTTCTGGAATACTACCAGGCCAGCTCTAGAATGGCTGGATAAGTATGATTCAGAATTAAACTGGCACGTTCCGTCCCTGGAATAGTGTTTCACATACTGAAAATAGAAAGTGCTATTCTCTACCTTCCTTCTTCTCTTTGTGGTAGGATTTCTCTTGGATAGGTGTAGTTTCCAGTTGAAAAAGTAGTCATAGTTTTCTTTGAAAAGAAGAAACGATTGCTTATTTTTGGAGGGTGGTTGGGGGAAAAAAGTAGAAATTGAAAAGAAAAAAAAGAAAAGAAAAATGGAGGGAAATAGTTTAAGGCATAACAGCAAGTAATAAATACAGGTAGTCCTTGTTTAGCAACTGCCTTGGACAGTGACTGTTTGCACTTACAGCGGTGAATGAAAAAGTAACTTTGTGACCAATCCTTGCATTTACAACCTTTGCAGGTCCATCAAGCAAAGGAAAGCTGAAGTAAAATCATAAGAACAGTTCTGGTTTCACTTAGTGACTGCTTCACTTAACAGCCGAGTTGCCAGTCCCAGTTGTGGTCGCTAAATGAGGATTCCCTGTAATGCTTTATATCACAAGTTAGAAACCTGGCAGGGAAGAGATGACAAAGGCGTAATGTATATAGAGAGGGCTCTGAAATCCATTTTGCATGTGAGGACCCATATATCAAATACAGACAACCAAGACTGAAGTGACCCTGTAAATTAGCAAGTCACCAGATCTGGATGCTACTCACTTGAAAATACCTAATGAATTTAAATATGGCAGTGCTTTGTTTTTTTTTTGATATCAGAGATTGGAAATATTGGGTCTGAAGACTAAATTTGTCTGCCTTCTTTTTCCTGGTGTGGCATTTGAAGCACTAGCATGTCTTCCATTAATATAGTTGTAGCTTTTTCTGTTTCTACTTTGCATGGCACATCATGTTAAAGACTACTACGATACTGTTGCCACAGGTTATGGCAATGAAATTCTTGTTTCGTTGCCTTATAAATATGGAGCAAAGAAAAAAAAATGCTTTCAGTTGAATATGGGTGACTGCAACACAGGGAAATAGCAACTTAGGGGCTGTTCAACCTGAAATGGGTTATTGCCATCAAACCTGTTGAATAGCTTTCTGATGGTTTTCTCTTGATTTAATTCGTAATACTGTGAATCAAGTTTTAAGAAGGGAGCTAAGATTTAAAGATGTCAATATGTTGCTGAAATGTATTTCACAGTTTTGGAATCTATGAAGAATTTTGAATTTATGAATTGAAATATGTTGAGTCACAAATTTATGAACTAAAATAAATTGAAGAATAAATTGAAGAATTTATTAAGTTATTAATGAATAATGATATAATGTTACCAAAGGTGGGCTTGGTGGTATGGAGGCATTCTTAGTTTGCAGTAGACTCTTGATTGATACAACGGAAGGACTGGATAATATGGCCCCGTGTGGCCAATGTTCAGTTGACCTGAATTACTTTATAATTATTGTATTTTATTTTAATTCTTTTTTTTTCTTTTTTGCTCTATTTATATGTTCTGTTTTTCTTTGTTGTATTAAGGCAGTTTAAAAAAAAGATACATTCAGTAGGAGTACTTAATAATCAAGGGGGTATTGGCAGAACATGAAGAAGGGAAGAAAGAACTCGCATCTGTCCTGAAAACTGGGAGTGGATACATACCAGGATATTCACCTCCTTTAATGCAGCCTATATCTTAACAGTGATCTTGCAGTGGAAATGATTGCATATACCTGTCTGAATTCTTGGCAGTTTCCAAAGAAGTAATCCTTCAAAACTCTTTCAGAAGTTTTGCCTTGTGATTTAAAACTCCCCCCCCCCCTTTTTGGTGGAGCAGAAAGAGAAAGGGACAGAGAAACCTAAGCCATGTGGAGGCTTAAGTAGTCATGGCTGGTTAGCTTGGGTAGATTTAAATTCACTTGGGATTTGTGAAAGCTTGTATAAGCCAACATTAAGATACTCTCAAAGGAAATTTGCTAGATACATCAAGTATGGAAATTAGCTTAAATCTTTATACTAAAAGCAACTTAATGACTGCATAGAAATGATAAGAATGAATACAGGTAGTCCCTGAGTTAAGAATGCCCGGTTTAAAGACGACCCATAGTTAAGAACGGAGCCTATTGTAGCAAAATCCGAGTTAAATCCACAATGATTCAAGTTAAATACACAATGGTTTGAGTTAATTACAAAATAATACTTATCCAGTATTATACAATATTACTGTTCTGGCTTACATACAAATTCGACTTAAGGACAGACCTTGGGAATGGAACTCGTTCTTAAACTGGGGAATATCTGTATACCTCAAGAAAACAAGAATGCTTTGCGTTTTTATCGATGGGTTCATAATTGTGGGAAGCCACTGATAGTTAAAGTACCCCTGTCCAGTGGTGCTTTTGACTGGTCTCAGAGATTAGGAAACATAGGTAAAATACTATTAAATAATTGCTTAAAAATTCATCTGGTATAATCACTTTATCTTCTCTCAAAGAAAATGCTTAGATTACAGGAAGTAGTACAATTAGATGACTGTTTCTGGAGGACAGTAGCTTTTCTTAATGTATTTAAAGCTTTTATATCAAACATTTGTGCTGTTGCTCTCCATATTATTTGTTGAGGAAAGGGTCTTTATCTGATTTCTTAGAAAATATGCTAAGCTTCAAGCTGTCCTTTTTTTTGCTTAAGTTTGAGTTGTGAGTTTATGATAAACTGAACCCCTAACAAGTCATGCTTTGATGTCACAGGTGACAACAATCGGATTCCTGTTATCAGCTCCTTTAAGATCAGGGACCAGCAGAGATCTGCTGTTTCCACCAGCTGGTTGCTTCCTTACAATTACACATGGTCTCCAGATAAGATCTTCGTCACCACACCATCTGCAAACTATACTATTCGGGATTTCCAGAAGTTCTTTGTGGACATTGGTTTTGAGGATGGTTGGCTCATGAGAAAAGATACTGAAGCTTTGGTTTACAGCATGACTCCTCCAGGGGTACGCATACACTGTCTTTACGGCACGGGGGTAAATACCCCAGACTCATTTTTCTATGACAGGTTACCAGACAAGGAGCCGACGATCTTCTACGGGAACGGAGATGGAACAGTGAACTTAGAAAGTGCCTTGCAATGCCAGAAGTGGGTGGGTCAGCAGAAACAAAAGGTGATGCTTTATGAACTTCCAGGAAGTGAACATATTGAAATGCTGTATCATAACCTAACCATATCCTATGTTAAAAAGGTTCTTTTTGGCTCATGACACAGTACAGCTCAACCTTTTTTCTCCAAGATGTTTGAATGCTTTTTTAAATGGGGAAGCAAGAATGGAAGTTTTGGACCTCTATTTTTAAGGCTTTTATTATTATTATTTTTGGCTTATTGAGTCTTCTTGGAAATCTGCTTTTATGTCAGTTAATGGTTACTTGTTTCCTAGAGTAATGCTCGTAACTTGCCTGACAAAATGCACTTTAGCTGCATTTAGGCATCTCTAGTGCCATCTGTGTGAAGACTGTTCCGTGCTTATTCTCTGGGATGTAGAGAATATTTCTCTTTCCATATTTATTAAGCTATAATAACATTAAGGAGAGGACATTAGGATTTACACCCAGAGGTTAAGTGCTGGATTGTTATCGCCAGTATGAACCTGGGCATTGTGAAACCCCAGTGACAGGTGTTAACATAGAGAGGCATGGATTTAACCTTAGAGTAACCTTAACCTTAGAGCTCAACCTCAGCCAGATGTGAATTGTTCTTGAAAATAATGCAGGAGCTTGGAATTCCTTACAAGGTTTTCTAAAGTAAGATGAACCTATTAATTTGGTTCCTACCTGAAAGGATGCAGCTAAAGGCTAACGAGAGAGCTCTTTATTAATGATTTTCACATTAGCATCCTTAAGGTGGTGATCGAGATCATTTAATTCTTGACTGTTTCAGTATTGTCAAAGGCTAGTGCTGAGATAGGCACTAGCCTTCCATCTGCGATTTGCAGTGATCTTCCAACAACCCATTGTTTTTTGAAGCAAGATACTAATCCCACTATTTTTGCTACTGCAGATACTGAAATTTGGATGTTGCTAAATAAGTTTTAATAATATATTTCCCCAAATCCAGGCATGCACTAGATACAATATTGATATCCGTTTCAACTGGTGGTGTCAATCCTCTACCCTATTCCTTTGATTCCCTCCTATAGGGGAGATCAAGTCTTCTTTCATAAAGCTAAAAAGAATAGAAGGGCATAATTTAGGTCTGCAGTGAGCACTCATAATCGTGAGAAGCCCCTTGAGAGAACGACAGCTAGAATTCCCTGGAATTAGAGAAGACAAATGATTCGGAACTTGGCAGTTGGTACGTGTGGCCACCCAAATAGGAGCCTGTAGTCATCTGTTCAATAGCAATCCAGCAATAAAATAACTTGAGTGAATGCAGCCCAGTGCTGGTTTCAGGTTGCTTTGTGCTACTCCATATAGAGTTCCTGTCTGTTGAACATAGTTGCTAACTTTCGAAGGGTAAAATGTTAAACCTGGACATTTTTCAGTCCGTGATTTCATAGAATGCTTTGAATGCAAAACTTTGAAATTTGTGCCAAACCTCCCAGCTGGAACATCAGAGTAATCTGGAAGTTTCAACACAGTTATTTCAAGTCTGTCCTCCTCTGACCAGAATGTGGAGCACCACTTGGGCAAATGCTCTGTTTCTGATTCGAAGGCCTTGGTCTGTGTGTCTGAGAAAACAAATACATGGAATCTGCCCAAAACAGCTCGTTGTCTGCTTTGTCATTAAGCTTGTGTAATATACTCATGCCTTCTTCTCATCTTCCACTTTTTATAGATCATGAAGCATTCGGCTGTTCAGTTCATTACATTTTAGGACAGACTCACAAGCTGCTTACCTCCAAATGGATCAGGCTGCAATCCATCCTATCAGATGGCCTTTTTTCCTTTTAATCCCACCTTTATTATTTTTATAAATAACTCAAGGCGGCAAACATATTTAATACTCCTTCCTCCTCCTATTTTCCCCACAACCTCAACCCCGTGAGGGGGATTGGGCTGAGTTTTTAGCGTCAGATCGGTGTTGGCTTCTTTGTTCAGTAATGCCAGGACTTAGCTTAAAGGTTGCTGACAATCGTCGTGAACCAGGTGCAGTTTACAACTTTGGAATGTTTCCACCACTTTCTTCCGTGAGAAGAATGCTTCAAGCCATGCCTTGAAATTGTCAGAGTAAATCTCTTTTCCTTTTTAATGTAGTTGCAATTGTTAGTTCTTCAGGGTCTCAGTGCCAGTGCCACCTGACAAGCCACCATCCCCGACTTTGATTACAGGGTGAAATGTTTCTTACAAACACCTGCATTGTATCTAGCCTACATTTAAAGCCTCAAGGTACTATTAAGTGTAGGGCCAGCTGAACTCTTGTGGCTGAAATACACCCTTTTAAGTTCCTTTTGTGGGCAGATTTTTGGTCTGGCCTCTATAGCAATTTTTTTAAAGTCTGTTGCAGTAGAGAACTGGATAAGAAAATCCATCGTTTGGAAGAAGGATGTGAAATGTCTTCAGTGTTTGGCTATCTGACACTGTATTTACATAGTGCCCCGAGAGACATGGCATGGAATCTAAGCAACCCCCCCCCCGCCAAATGTGCATATGCCCACCATTAATCTCAGTTGTTTCTAAGGCCTGATGTTCATCCATGTTCATAGGGAATTGGTTGCTTCTAGTCCTTTGACCAAGCAACACTTCTGTGCATGTCTCGATCCAATTTTGTAGTGCTGTCAGAATTTTGCCTGTGACCCTCATCCATCTAGGCCTTCATCTTCTACCCCACCAGCTTAGTGACTGTTTTTGTATCAATTTTTGTGTCCGCTGGTAGCTGTCAAATATGATAGCTTCCATAGGCCTCTCATTGATGTCTCTGTAGGTGATGGTATTTTTTTATTCCAAGAAACCTTACTCTTTACCTTTTGTCTGTGTGGTGCCTTTTTGGTGTCATCCTCTAACTGAGGATTCATCCTCTGGCCATTTGTGGTAAATCTTATTCAGACAACAAGTAGTTTATACCTGCAGCAATCCAGGATGAATAGTCTTTATATCTATCACTTAATATTGTTAATTATGTTGGTCTATAAGCCTAAATAGGTTCCAACCTGTCCAGCGTCTTAATTTGTTCATGACTGATAGCCATAAACCTCAAGCTGCAAATTGGCTTTATAAAACTGGCTTTTCTGAACCCACATCTCAGAAGCAAGAACTTACATAATGGTTTTCTGTAGCTTGGGAATGAAATGCTCAGAGTCACATTTTCACTGGACAAAGACGATGTTGGTTAGCGGTCCTAGAATCTATTTCTTTGGATCATGCTTTTATTGGTTACCAAGACAGTATATGAAGGTTGCATTCCCCCACCAGATTCAAGGTATGTCTTGCAACTCACAAGTGCTTATAAACACTTTTTAATCCATCCAAATTTTTGGCTTTTCGAAAACCCAAATACTTTCTAAGGACCAAATGTTGTACTACTGAGAGATTACTGTATGTATGTATGTATGTGTGTCTATATATATATATATATATATATATATATATATATAGACACACATACATACATACATACAGTAATCTCTCAGTAGTACTACTGAGTACTACTGAGAGATTACTGTATGTATGTATGTATGTGTGTCTATATATATATATAATATATATATATTATATATATATATATATATATATATATATATATATATATAAATAAAAAAAAGATGCAGATGCTGGATGGGACTTGAGCCCCCTTTTAAGCTGTTAATGCTGCTGCAAAGTTTTAAGGTCACTATGTGTAATAAGCAATAAGTGCAAATTGAGAATTCTCGCTGTTACGCTGGTTTGTGTGGGGTGTTGAGATACTCAAGAGTTTCAGGGACAGAATAATTACTTCGCTGTTGGGTTTAACAGTATTTTGTACAGAACACTGTCTGCCAAGGCTTATTGTTTTTATAAGCAGTTTCTTTTGTGTATGAACAAGTAGATTTTTTTCACATTTGTCATATTTTAATAACTTAATAAAGTTGATGAAGTGCTATAAATTAGCACTAATGTGTTGTAATTTTCAAGTATACTTCAGAACCTTTGGGGGAAGCAGTGTGCTGGGGTGTGGTATGGAGTACACAAGGGAAGGTCAGTGAGCTGTTATGTCTGTCTTTTGTTTGGATTTAAAGTGAACTTGGATGGTCTGGGTCTAGAGGACTTATCTGCGATAGACAACTGGAGGCTGAAGTCAGGCGCCAGATGATAGTCAACTCATGGGATCATGAACATCCACTGGGTTGGCCAAATGAATAAATGCATGTAACAGCGTCACACAGATCCTGTGACTTAGTTCTTCAGTTAGATGTTGGGATGCAACTACTGTGATGCCAACACACACATCATTGTGATACCATTTGGGTTTCTGTGGATGCTCTGGAACTGGCTATGCCCCTATAGAGGCTGTAGGGTATGGCCTGCAGAGGAACAAATGTGGCAACTTCACAATGACTCTGCAAGTCTGGGCTGAGGGTACTTGGGAGCAGTGGAAAGTGCATGGTGTGAGAAATACCTGAAAGCCTTCCTCTCTTTGTTAAATGCTCTTGTCTAGCTTCATGGTTTTATCCCAAAACACTGTTCCTGTCGTATCCACCTCTTCAGTCTTATCTGCTCGTTCATAACATTTTATGCTTCTTCCCATTAAGTAACGTAGGCAAAAAAGCAGTTTGTCTCATTGACCCCTGCAAAATTTCATATTATCTGCAGAAAGTTAAGCTGGGATAGGGGGGTCTTGAAGAAGCTCAGCATCTTGCTGCTTCAGTACTGTAGGTTGGTAGTTTGACTTCCTACAATTTATCAGGGTGCCCCTAGTTGCAAGAGAATACAGTTGCACTATACCATGATCCTAGAGTTTAGCATATTATGATTTTTGTAGCCCACTAAGTGGTGACTATAGCTCCAGAGGATATGGCAGCATTTCATAAATACTTCAAGAAAGATGGCAAGAACAGTGTCTTCCAAAAGGTAGGTGGCTCACTAAAATCAGCAGGAATGAAGTCATGATTAGTCTCAAGAACTCGAGCGGGACCTCACTGCGGCTGAAGAACTTCCTTGGTTTCCTCTGATAAATCTCGATGGTTCCAGATATTGATGTGGCTGTGTAAAGTGGGGGAAGCTTGAAGACCTCCCAGTGCCTATCCAACAATTCTGTTTTATGCAAAGTTCTCACTTTCTTCTGGGGTGTGTCAAGCTTGTGTTAAACACTTCATTTCTTAGGAACCCTCTGAGAGGAGATTACAGTCCTTGATAAGCTGAAGTCTCCTTGGGTTCATTCTTGACACCTGGGCATGCAACCACAATAACAATGACTTCTTATGCATCACTGAGGAAGAGGAAAAATATCATCTTCCCTAATGAAAGTAATGGCCGGAACGAACCTGCATGTATTTTACACACACACACACACTTATTATGAAGGTAGCATTTACCTAGAGAGAACAAAGGTAAAGTCTTTGAGTCAAGTATAAATTCTGAGCACCTTGCAGGCACTATCAGGCAGCTGCTGTACAGTTTTGTGGTTGATGCCTTCTTGAAGAGTTTTGAACTTTTCAGTCTAGCCTACAGCTCCGGATTCTCTGGTGGCCTTTCATTCATACCTAATAGTGTCCTACACCACTTAACTCCTCTGGATTGGCCAAGGAAGCCATTGCAATACTTCTGCCTTACACCTCCACCACCACTATCACTGACTCAGCACTGTCTTATTTCAGACCCCAATATGCCACTGTGTTTTGGAGTTCCAAGTAGGTACGCTATTGTTACAGCCTTTCTGCCTAGTACCTTCAAGCAGGCCAGTATCTCAGAACAGTGGGCCTGGTTCATGGTTAAAAGACTCCGGACCAGAAATGTTCAGCTCACTTTGCAAGGTGTATCTCTGACTCAGCTCAACTTTGTGTATGTGCAGAGAGAGGAGCTGTCATGTAGGAGGCTGTCGCTTCTAAGTATTGTTGGGGGTGGAGGGTTGGGGAGCAAAAAGAAGAAGAAAAAGAAAAATCTGCCTAATGAGGACTAGCAGATAGACAGTGGCAAAGGTCTTAGATAGGCCCTGTTTTTGTGGAAACTTTCTAAGACTTGGTCTCTGTCTTGAAACAGGGAGCTGATGCAATTGTTCACATAACAAGGTGGACTAGCAGGAGTGACTTTAGCTCCAGCCTTGGGCTATTTCGCACTAAATCTTTCTGAGCTAGGTGTTTGGCTTAGAATGCTGTCAGCCCTCAAGGTAAACCAGATTAGGAAACCAAAGTTATGAATGCTGATACTGCTTTTTTTTTTTTGTAAAGTTCCAGTAACAGAGTCTTGCAAGTCTGAATGTGCTTCCCCTCTCCCTCCCTTTATTTTCATGGGAACTAGGGAGGGTCCTATCTGAAATGCTTTCTCAAGTTACGATTCTGCCCTGGACTCAGGTTTCTTTTATCTGACCATTCTCTTGGTAGTGGCTGTTCCTCCTGTTCCTCAAGGTTATTCCTTTTTCCCATTACAGATGCTCACATAATACGCTACCCCTCTCATGAGTTATCCAGTTAAATGCCTCATGCCTATAGGCCCTAAATGTTTCCTCAATACAATTCATTCTTGCTTCCTTCTCCTGTATTCCATTTTAAGAATCTGGCATTGCTTGTCAGTCTCTATTTAATTTGTGATACCATTTTGTACTATGAAAAGCTCTGGAAATTTCAAATGTTTGCATATGATTTGTTCAATTTAGGATGATTTTATTTGTTCCCCTCAAATAAACCAACAAAGCTAACTTGGTTTAATCAGTAGCTGAAATGAACGTCCTTCTCCAGCCAGCAGAGGGCAGGGCTTCCCCTGGAATGCTGGAACATTTGCAATCCAAACCGAGCCCAGTTTTGTAATCTTTGGAGGTGAAAGAGAAAGAAAAGTGTCAAGATGAAATTTCATATGCAAGGATTTACTGCTTAAATTTATTATTTATGTTGTGTCTACCTCTTCATTCAGTCCAAAAATTAATAAAAACATGCCTTGACTGTAGGCATGTCCTTTCAGATAGAAAGGAGGAAGGAAGCACTATGAGAAAATGGGGGAAGAGAAATGGAGAAAAACCACAAGAGAGACTCAGAAAAATTCTGGACCCCAAAATGCAAAAAGCTAATCTTCGTGTGTGTGTGTGTGTGTTAATGTTTTTTTTTAAATTAAAGATTAACAAAGGGCTTCAGCTAGCAGAAAGACACTGGTGAAGGGTTCCATAAATGTTCTTTATAACTCAAAAGTTTGCTTGAAGACTCTTTTTTGTTTGTTTTTAAAAAGCTAATTTACTACCAGTTTCCTGTATTTGGATGCATTAGGTTAGTGTTCCAGCAAGTGGTGGCCTTGATTCTGTGGCAAGTGTAGGGGTAGTGTAGGGGATTTCTGGGAGTTGAAACCCACATGTCTTAGTGCTGCCGATTTGAAAAACACTGCTTTAAAGGAAGGCAGACCTAAGATCTAAAGGCCTTTGGGCCTGTTCTTTATCTGTTGTGTATTTATATAACATTCTGTCTGTTCCTCACAGAAGAGCATGTATGCTCTCTAGGCTAAATACCTTTGGGTGCTGGAAGGGGTGGTGTAATAACCTTCCTTTCCAGAACTGAATCTGTCGCTGTGCAGCGGGTTTGTTGTCAACATCAACATCACATATTCTGCTGAGCAGTCCACTGAACCATTCGTGGTGCACTGAATGAATATCAACCCTCCTTATAAACCTCTCCAGCTGTTCTACAGAAGAGAATACATGTTTCCTCTTAGATGATGCATCCTTAGAAACCTCAAAAAGGGTAGCAAAATATTGTTCAGTTATGTGATGGTCTGTGGGAATAACCTTGGGAGACAGGAGGAAGAACCACAGACTGGACAACCATCATGTAAAAGGCATCTCAGCCCACAGAAGGAGGGAAGGCGTGGGAAGCGTCTCAGAAGGGACCCTCCCTAGTTTTCTGGAGATGAGAGGAGAGGAGAAAGGCTTTCAGACTGGCAAGATTCTGTTACTGTAACCTTAAAATGAAGATAGAGCTGGTACTCCTGGTTCTGCTTCTTGTCTGGACTACCTTGCAGGGCTAACAATCATGAACACTATAAGGAACTCTGGGTATAATTAAGTTCAGCTAAATTGCTTCTGTGTTAGAAGGCAATTAGCTATGCGTTTTCTTTTAATATTTTAGTTGCATTACATGTTTTGTTATTTGATGTTTTAAGTACAGAATTGTGATTGATGACCATACATTACATTTGATTGACTGATTAACAGTGAGGAGCATATGATAGGATAGATAGATAGATTGACTGTCAACCAAATTCACAATCTCAAAGGAAAGAGAGGTCAAAGAATAAAGACAATGCAAAGTTTGAGCAACTAAAAACACCTTAAATATCTGCAAGAATCTAAGATACCTTTTTGATCTTATACATGGTGTGAAAGAAATTAGCTTGTGTAGATGATTCATATTTATAGGGTGGAAGGCCTAGACAGTTGCTCCACAAATGGAAATAGCCATTACACAAAATTTGGCCACCTTTCTAGAGCTTTCAGATTTTCTCCATCATGGCCTAGCCAGGAGAGTTTAACAGCAAAAAGTTTATGAAGTCTGAATGCCAACTTGTGCACAATGCACGGTACAGGCAGATATGCAGAAAAATCCTTGATGACCCCCAACTGGTAGGGAGCAGAAGCTCTCTTGGATTGGAATAAGGATGATGCTATATTTTCCTGCTTCTAACATGCCAGTTTGGTGTAGTGGTTAAGCATCAGGCTAGAATCCAGAAGACTGTGAGTTCAAGTCCTGCCTTAGCACAAAGCCAGCTGGGTGACCTTGGGCCAGTCACTCTCTTGGCCCTAGGAAGAACCAGACAATGGCAAACCACTTCTGAAATCTTGCCAAGAAACTGCAGAGACTTGTCCAGGCAGTCACCTGGAGTCAAAAACTGACTTGAAGGCATCAAGCAAACAAACATAGATGGCAAAGTATTAACTCTTGCTAAACAGAATGTTCTCCAATGTTCAAAGTAGTCAATCATCTAACTCAGGAATTTGGGCATCTGCTTAGCCAATGTTTATTTCTTTCATTGTGGCTGGACCTCAAAGCAGCGTATCCTAAGTCTGATGTACCAAGAAATGGGATATATGTTAGTCTGAGCCTTTTTTTTTTTAGTCTGGGGACTTCCTGGTATATGGACTACTGTTATAATTCTGTACCAGCATGGTATGTCTGCAGATGGAGTTTAAAAAGTCAAAATGGCACCCTCATGCTTGATTACCTTTTTAACACATGTTGCCTGTATGATACACACAAAAAGAGATGGATTTTGATTGTGGTGCCATTTTGACTTCTAGGTTTTTTTTTACTCCCCCCTCCCACCGCTTGTGGTCATCCCTGAACCAGTTATCGCCTTATTTTCAAGAATTCCCTCTCTTCCAATTCACTCATGCAATGGCTCGGTATTTACATATCATGCCTAACCAGTTTCCTGCATTAACCCATTTGGGCTGGGGGATTCACACGATACCTTGAACCATAAACTAGACAACTTGGCTGTATGGCACTCGAAGCCCACAAAGAAACTAGCCATTAGGTGTTTGATTAGTCCACTGTATAGTAGGAACACAGTCACTCTATCGTTCCACATTTCCTATGTGTAAGAGTCATTTATTTATTTAATTTCTTCTCCCAAAGTTTCTCACTCTCTGACATACATATTTAAATTTACTAAAATTCACTCACAAACAGAGGGATCCCGTTCTTGTTTTCTATACTTGCATAGACAATAGACTACAGCCTAAACCCAGGTTAGTAGAACACGGTGTGTTCACAGAAGATTCAATACCCAAAACCAATAGACCATCTTCTGGCCTTGCATGATGGTCTGGTTTACTCTACCTGCTAAAGCAATTGCTGGGGTGCCAGAACCCACTCAACCACAATCTAGTCTACCATATTGTGCGAACCCAGCCATTGGATTGCCTGGCCAGTCTTACTCTTTTCTTTCGGTTACACTTCTTCACCCAAGTAGCCAGGTTGCTTACTGAAACAGACTCTATGTTTCCCCCCTTGATCTAAGAAATCTTTGGAAGCTTTTGTGATGAAATAGGAATAACACAATCCCAAGCTTGGAATCTGTGGCTCCTGGTCTCATCAGGGACAGTCAGAGCCATTTGATGATTCAAAGAATCCTTGTTTGAAGTCTGATGAACCAGATGAACTGACCCGGGGAGACCAATGAGTGCCATAGATCGAGGTCTCCTCCAGGGCACAAAGCATGCTCCAGAGATATTTCTTATGGAACAAAGTCATTGATCGGTGGCAATTGCTTCATTGTTACATACTCAAGATAAAAGCATTCCAATGGAATCCAGTTACATTTTCCATACATCAGAAGGTCATTTGAATTCCTTATCAGTTCTTTTTGCCATGGTTGCCCTGAATAAATCCACAGAGTTTATTTACTGATACACCTATCAGTTACACCATGTCAGCAAGCTGGTTGAAGTTTTCATCATGTCGCCACAGGTGGCCTTTTCTCTAGCCAGTCCCAAACTTCTCAGAAATGCCCCCGCAAAGTCCATTACTGAAAAAGAGATAGTTAGATCTTGGGGGCAAGGAATTTCTTGACTTCATTTTGCCCCAAAAGCAAAGGAGATAGCTACTGTACCAGAATTGGAAACATTCCAAACATTGTATCTTGGAATGGCCAAGAATTTCCTTATAGATCTCTCTGGCAGTAAAAACAGCTTATTCCTTCCAGCAAATCCTTGGTAGAAAAAAACCATACCAGAAATGAGGTCTGATTGGTGTTCAAATCTTCCCCAGAAAAATATCTTAGTCCCTCTTGAAAATGTCTCAATTGCCGGGATGTCTTGGGTTGGTCTTTTTACTTCTAAAAACCACGTCCCTGTGGTCACATGGTAGCTTGCATGGTCATTCCACGAAGGGCTGCAAAAGATGACCTGCCTCTTATTGTGAGCTCAGCATTGCTAGAAATACACAGGGCATTTTTGCTGTGAAAAAGAAAAGAAAATGAACAAGAAAAGAACCTTCATCATTTCATACATTTTCAAAACAAAGAAAAATCTTCCTACTCCCAGAGGAGCAAATTTATGACCAACTATTTTATTAGAGTCATAGCATTTAGCTTGAAAAAGCTAAGCAGGATCAGACCTGGTTAGTACCTGACACTTTCAGAAAACCCAACAGATGTAGATTAGAACAAAGTTTTTTTAACAAAAAGTTTTAAAAAACTATCTAACCAACTCAGTAGAAGGCAAACCACTTTCACGTTGCTTCTGAGAAAATAATGCAAACATGTCCATGAAGTCACCAGAATTCAAGCTCAGTTCAAGCAAGTTTTACTTTTAATTATTAGAAATATAGTCATAAATATGATAGAGTAGAAATCTGTGTGGTGAAACTTCAGTAAAAACTGGATTTATATCAACTCATAAGAATTGGTGTTGGGCAAAAACATGTCCAGCCTTTGGTACTATGAACTAATTGAAAAGTCAGTCATGGTCTGGTGGAAAGATCTGACATTACCCCAAATGGAGGAATGGTTGGTGAAGGTGATGGAACTTGCTGAGATGGCTAAATTGATAGCTTTGATTAGAGAAAAGAATGCTGACTGGAAACCCCTTATTGTCTTTTTGTGTGAAATAGAAAAATATGAAATTATGATACATGGTTTTGATGATTAGAAAAAAAAGGTTATAGAAAAAAACGTAAGTTGTGCTGTAACTATAGAGTAAAAGGTTAATTTACATTTATAATTGCTGTAAAAGAAAATTGGAAGTCATTTCTTTATATTTTCTTCCTTTCTCTTTATTTTGGTGCACATTTGGCTTTTTCTTTTTTCTTCTCTTTATTCCAAATATTAATTCTTGTTAGTTTTTATTTTCTTCAAAATTTATGTAAAGTCTGTCAAGGTCTAAGTAAGAAAGAGTGAAGTTTTGTGGCCCTTTATGTGACTAATTCCTATCAGGATAGATCTGCACTGAATTGGGAGAAAACAGGGTGTGACTCAAGCAGTCATAAAAGTCAGCTCATGAGAAAAAGGAGGGTTACCTCTTGGGTTAAAAGAGGGTGATCACTCCTATGGGGTGATAGGTAGACATATAAAGTACATTTCAAAACAGAATAACTTTAGCCTCTGCTCAGATTCCAGCCTCATCAAGGACAACATCGGTCCAATTTGTCAAATATATTCTACTCATATATTTTTATGTTTCTAAGTGGGAGAGTCAGTCCAATGAATTTTTCAGGGATGTCCTGTTCTTTGTGTGTTTTGACATGTATAAATTACTCATGATCAATAGACAGAATAAAAGGGATACTGAAGCTATAACGTTCATGACCCAAAATTGCACAAGAGCATCAGAACTGCCAGATGAATATGTCAAAGATGGGTTAATTAAGCAGCAGCATTCAAGAAATCCTCTGTAGCTTTTTTCCCTCTTAAAAAAACCCCATGGCATGTAAAATCTGTAACTTCAGAGACCCCTCAGCTTTTAAAACATTAGCCAAGAGCACACTATTCACTGAATAAAGAAGGAAACAATAAGCTGATACACTGAAGGACAGATCTTGACAAGATTGGACTCTTATTTCCATTTATACCAGTTTTAATCGGCCCTTGCAGATTCACACATTAAATAAGTTGAAATTATTTTATCTTGGAGAAAGAAATTTGGTTCTGTTGTGTATATACGCACTTGCACTTCTTAACTGCTACATGTATCTATTTTACATACATACATACATACATACATACATACATATGTTCAATTGTGTCTGATTCTTGGAGACTGCCTGGACAAGTCCCTGCAGTTTTCTTGGCAAGGTTTTTCAGAAGTGATTTGCCATTGCCTCCTTCCCAGGGCTGAGAGAGAGGGACTGGCCCAAGGTCCCCCAGTTGGCTTTGTGCCTAAGGCGGGACTAGAACTGATGGCCTCCTGGTTTCCAGCCTGATGCCTTCACCACAACACCAAACTGGCTCCCATCTATAATATACATCACTATATATAGTTAGTGTTAGTTCCATGGCATTCTTTCAGAAGAATATTCCATCTTTTGGTCTTCTTGGGACAAATAAGATTTCCCCCCCCACTCTGCTTAATTCACCCCTTAGCCAACCAGACACCCTCCAGCTTTTGATTAGGACAACTGACTCCTAAACATCAGAACTGCCAACTGGATCCATTTGTAATTAAAATCTGAACTTCAGTAACCTCTCTTAGGAATTTGGCACAAGTATAAAAACCTGGGGGCCAGTATATATGTGTGTAAATGTGTTCAAAGCTCAAAGCCAAATAATATTTCCAATTTTCTCCTGGCTCTCATTTGGACACCTAGTAGGTTTCTCTTGCCCAACCCTTCTCACAGAAGCTTTCAGTAGCAAAAGCTCAGCCGACATGTTCAGGAAACTTCAATGGGATTAAAAATGAACACGAATAGAAATGAAATGCCCCTGTCCTTATGGTGTAACCAGGTTTAGTCAGGGGTCAATGGTAGATACAAAGAGGTGAAGCAAATCTTTTTGTGAGCTGTCAGATAACTGGTATAGTTGGGCAGGACTAAGTGAAACATTACCATGGATACAAAAAGAAAAAAGAAAAAAGGACAAGGTAATCTACCATAAGTTGCAAAACAGCAAAATGCTAGAACTGTAAGTTTATCCAACTCTCATTACAATATGAGAAATTTCGACAGCATTATTAGAAATCCTGTAGTTGCCAGGTTTCATACAAATGCTCACACAAATTCACGATGATTATGCGCCATCAGGTCGGAGTTGACTCTTAGCAATCACATAGATGGACCTTCTCCAGGATGATCTGTCCCTAACCTGGTCCTTCATGTCTTCCAATGACGCATCACTGTAATTGAGTCTACCCACCTGGCTGCTGGTCATCTTCTTCTTCTCTTTCCTTCTGTCTTTCCCAACATTATAAACATCTCCAGAGAGATAGATCTTCATATAAAATGTCAAAAGTATAGTCATTTGTGCCTTGAGTAAGAACTCTGGATTGATTTGTTCAACGATCCATTTGTTTGTTTTCTTGGTTGCCCATGGTAGTCTCAGGAACTTTCTCCAATGCCATTCAGAAGTTCTATATTCTGTCTATCCTACTTCTTCAAAGTCTCTTCAGTGAATGCTGCTGTTGAACTTTCTTCAGAGTTTTCTCTATTGGTGGAAGTCCACAATTCCTTGATAATTTAATGTGGCACATTTATTTGGCATGATGTGACACTTGATTTCAGTATTTGATTTGACAATATACAGGTAATGTATTTTCATGTTGGCGTTGGTGGCTGACATGCATCAGAGGACAGCTTGTCAAGGCAAGTCAATGCACTCTTTATAACTACGGGCCTTTATAACTATATTATGCACGTGTGTGTGCTTGTATAATAGGAGTGAAGAAAAATGTAGAGTTGATCAGGACTTGGAACAGACCCATTGAAATCAATGGAACAGTTCTTCCTGATCTCATTCAATCTAAATACAAAGGAGGCCATACTTTTTTGAGTATTTGATATTCAACCTGCAGTAGTATTTGGGAGCCAT
Organism: Python bivittatus; assembly: GCF_059951505.1. Taxonomy (NCBI): domain Eukaryota; kingdom Metazoa; phylum Chordata; class Lepidosauria; order Squamata; family Pythonidae; genus Python; species Python bivittatus. The sequence goes on along the minus strand of NW_028277042.1, from coordinate 4,579,212 downwards.
CCTTGGAAGTCTGTGCATGGATTTTCAAGACAATTAGTATTGTTTTTTACCAGTACCATTTATTTGTTTATTTATTTGTGTATTTATTTATTCATATTTATAAAGCCACCCATCTCACAGATGTGGCTCTGGGCAGCAGACAATAAAAACATTTAAAACAATTGGTTAATGTTTTGTGTTTGCTTTGCACTCCAAGGGTCTGAGGCAGTAGGTACGATATGGGTGGGTGGGATTGCAATTTTCACCTATTTCTCAATATTTGGGTGACAACAGCTCTTTCAAAAAGTGAAATAGATGTATTAAGTCTCTGCTGGAGACTTTACAAATCTAATTTGTTTTTCAAAGGTACTTCTCTCATTTCTTTCTTTTTGAGTTTTAATGGATCACCTTCAAAATTACAGTTGCCAGATTGGACAATGAAACTTTTTAAAATAAGAAAAATGAACAGTATTTGACTGAACAGTATTTGTTCAACCATTGTGTTTATGTTCTGTCTGAGAATTCAGAATAGCTTAAAAGGGGGTCTCCTCTCATTTTATCCACCCTATAACACTTCTACTGGCCCAAGGCTCCCCAGTGACTTCCATGGTCAGGTGAAGAATTAGGTGGGCCTGAATCTTCTGGTCAATCATCTCAGCATCCTGGCATGATTGCTGTAACGCCAAATCAGAATTATGCAGGATAGCAAGCAGGGATGTCCCCCGGAAGGAGGTTAAAAAGAGTGAAGAGGGTGGCCACAACAAGGTGATTGAAGCCCTGCCCTTTTTACACAATTGTGGCCACCTTTCAACTTTTTAAACCTTCCTATGGACACCCCTGATAGCAAGTCTTTTTTTTTTCCTTCCCACTTTAAGTGTGTCTTCCATATTGGTGTCCTCCAGAAGTATGAGACTACACCCCTCATTATCCACAGCCCGTGTGGACTATTGATATATGGAGTGGATCCATTCCCCATTTTGCACATTCTTTCCTTCTGCTCTTATCAAGGTGAAAACGATCCCTGCCAAATGTGCGATTGTCAATGCTACAGAGTGGTGGCAATCTGCTTCTCAGGAGCACACTGTACTAAAGGGCACAAAAGCCTGGACAAGAAGAAATGTTGTCAGTTGTGACATTTTCCTGGGAGGTTGGCTGGGGACTTAATTTATAGCAATCCGACCTAGATTCCCTGGCATGCATACCCAAATGTAATGGAAGGCATGGGCGGGGAGGATACTGGAATGGAGGATCAAGGTTATCAGGAGGGAGGGGAGCATTCCTGAGCAAGCGCTTCCTCAGCCGGCAACAAAAAGAGTGTGGGAAGAAGAGGAGGATGAGGCTGACCCTTCCCTAGAGTCTCACGGGGTTATATCCACTAGTTGCTTTAGCATAGGTTGAGTCTGGTGAGATTCTGTCTATTAGGTACGAGCTAATAAAGGAACTATACTGGACTGGACTGCCTCATTGTCGTTCTTAGGCTGGGCCTGACATCAATCTCTCCAGACTCAACCTATGCTAAAGCAACTAGTGGATATAACCCTGTGAGACTCTAGGGAGGGGCCAGTCTCAGCTTCTTCACCTTCTCACAGTCCTGCTGTGGGCTGAGGAAGCGCTTGCTCAGGAATGCTCCCCTCCCTCCTGATAACCTTGATCCTCCATTCCAGTATCCTCCTCGTACATGCCTTCCATTGCACCAAAGCTTCCAAACCATAGCTTTCAATTCACTTTGGGGAAATGTCTCTGGGTGTCTTCTGCTGTGATTGTTCAGTAACTTTCTGTGCTGGAACCAGAAAAGTGAAGCTTGCAAGAAGCAAATGGTACAACCCCTATGAGGGGGGGGAAAAAATGAGGAAGGAAATTTTGATTTCCTCTTTTGGCTGTATCAGGAGAATTGCTTACTGTCCATACTTGCTTCTCAGCAGCTCCTGGTTCTCTTCTCTACCCAAGAGAACTGTGAAGCATCTTCACGATCTGTTGCTTCCTCTGCTCTTTCCCCTCATTGCAGTATAACCTTCTCCTTGCAATAACCTCTTGCTTTCTTTATGTGAAGATTTTATTCACACTGATGACAGGAGTTCATTCTAGCTCAGGAAACAGACCCAGAATTCATCGTGGTGAAATATTTGTCCATTCTCTTGTTCAACCTGGCTTCATCACCCCATCTCTGTTTATTTATTTAATTTTCAAATTTCCATATGCTGCCCATCTCCCTATACAAGTGACTCTAGGTGGTGTTATAGATAAAAAACTGTTGCATCTATTTTCTGTTTCTAGATGCTAAAGCTTTGCAGGCAGAGATCTGGCCTCTCATTCTTTGTAGATGGGGAAAAGATGGATCATAATATTTAGCAGGTAATTATTTTAAAAACTGTGCATCTGCCTTTCCAAGGTATATGCACTGCGTGATATGACTCATTGCAATTAAAAAGAGCAACCATAATATAAAAATAAAAAATGGTGTATGAAAATGGAGGCAGGCTGAGAAAGTTATAAAAAAGCATCATAAAATTGAGGTTAGTACCTTATCTTATGGTTTAAAGTGCTTTTGCAGACGTCACAGGTTGAAACACACGGAGTTTTGAGAGCCATCTGCAAGCGCTCTCACAAAATGGATACCATGAACAAGATTGACTATTTAGTGAGAGCTCATCAACATAGCTTCCTTGCCCTGGCTTGAAGACACACCCCACTTTTTGCTGAGGAGAGGACATTTTCTTACAACAGAGCCTCCATCTTGCTTGCTGAGGAATTCTGGGGGTTGAAGTCCACCCATCTTAAAATTGCCAGGTTTGAAAAACACTATTGTAGAGCCTTCAATCAACTGTAGGTTGAAGCTGGTTCAAGGTGTTCTAGACTGAAAGTCATCTTCCTTGGGAAAATGGAAAACCTCCCACGTGGACATTTTTTTAAGGAGGAGCAGCAAGCTCCAGGGCCCCATTGCAAGATGGCTCTCTCCCATCCAGTTGCTGGGCTGTGGGCCTCTGTGGCCATCTTTGCACGCGTGCTTCGGCTGCCAGTGAGCAAGATGTTGGCCCAGCAACTTATAAAGTAACTTTCCCTTTGCTTTTTCAGGTTTCTTCCCTTCTCCTTCTCCTTCTCCTTCTCCTTCTCCTTCTCCTTCTCCTTCTCCTTCTCCTTCTCCTTCTCCTTCTCCTTCTCCTTCTCCTTCTCCTTCTCCTTCTCCTTCTCCTTCTCCTTCCCTTTCTGGATTTTCCATGAGGTTAATATTCCCTTTGGACAGGCTGGCTGCATTTGCGTTCTTCCATGTCCTAGAGGAAGATGCTAAAAGTATCCTGTTCAATTCTCGGCACTTTTCCTCCTTTGCAGAACAAAAGGTCAGCTGGGAGCAGAGGGTGAAATTGATTAGGCACATTGAACCTTCTCCTAATACAGGTTAAGAGTCAAACAGGGAGGAGCAAGTGCAATTGATAAGGCTGAAGGCAGTGGGTAGCAACATGGCCAGCCTTGCTCCTGAGACACGCACGTGTGTGTGTATGTATGACATATTCTCCTCCCATCTCAAGGATGGTAGGAAAGCACTTGGGGTTGTTTTGAGGAGTCCTGAGTGCTGAATGCATAACTAGTCCCAAAACACCAAAGGCAAACTGGTCAATTTCCTCTCCAGCATCACTTTTAGCTTTAATAATGTCCATGGCTATTCCAGTTTACTTTTGACTTTTTTTTTTAGGAGGTTAGGCATCATTTCCCAGAAAGCACCAGATCACAGCCCTCCAGCATTTTTCTGGTTAAAAAATTACCTATTGCTGCATATGTAGAACCCAGGAATATTTTTAGAAATAAAGTGTTTTGTGTTCCTGCGTACCAACCAGGAGTGCTGGTCCTTATGGAAGTTTCTCTTCCAATCAGCATCTGTTTCGCTCCATCTGGTTCAATGCTTCTGACAAAGTGTAAAATCAAATATTGGCAAAACCCCAGGATGTCAGCAGGGTAAAAAATAATGATTGAGCAGCAAATGCTTTAGAAGGTTTTGCCTTCATATTTCATAACCTTCCTCCTTCAAGGGGCAAAGGAGATGGCTGCATTTCCGTACACCCCTGCCCCTCATTAGAAATGCCACAATGACATTGTTCTTTCTTTGTTCATGTTGGAAGAGGTGTCCCACTCCAATCCACCAGCAAATATCTACTCAGATGATCTGGGGTGACTCCAACCCAACTGAAGTATACTAAAGAAGAAAAAAAATAATTTATAGCATGCATTTGCAATATCTTTCTGGTTGGATCTCATTTTGTGGGACAGGAATCAAAGTCCTGTTTTGGATTAGAAGATTCTCCCAAGGTGTCCTTAACAAAGAACTTTAGTCAAAGGGCATCATTATTCCTGCACAAGATTGATAGGAAGGGGCATCTGCAAGGGAGGGAGTCAGGAGAGTCAAGATATTGACCATAATCTTGTGATTGAAGCCAACATCTTGGCTTTTTTGACCCCCATCCTCCAGAAAATGTAGGTGAGAGATAATCTAAGCATGTTTATTGGTATTCCACCCAGATAGCTACACATTTTTTCATCAAAAACTGTCAATCCCATTGAAAAGATTGTTTTCTGTATAAAAACCTTCTGATTGGGACAAGCAAAGTTAGGCTGTTGATGTTTTGGGGGAAAACAATCTAGACACCTGTGAGTAAAGAACTATCAATGTAGCATATGAAGCTTTTTTTCTGAATTGTTCTTAAGCAGGGTAAGCCTATTTGCATGTGGATTTTAATACAGCAGAACTAAAGAATGGGAACTTCCTTCCTTCCTTCCTTCCTTCCTTCCTTCCTTCCTTCCTTCCTTCCTTCCTTCCTTCCTTCCTTCCTTCCTTCCTTCCTTCCTTCCTCTGCTTGGCACTCTGCTTTCAGACATTTTTTAGCAGCAACTGTGGCTTTTGTGCCTCCATAAACCCAGAATTAGAGTACTTCTATAGAAACTACAGATTGCTTCTTTTATGCTGGATAATTCTTATGTGTTGACTCACAGATTATTTGGCCAACACTATTATTTTCACAGCCTATGTGGAGATACACAGCCAACGGATTTATTTTGCCAGAGGCTGTGGCTGGCTGTAAAAGAAAAAAAGCAATAATTGGACATGCTGATCTGTAGAACTGGAAATTAAAAACTGCGTATCTATTGATTCCCCTTTTTCTTTAAAAATAACATACCCCTTTAAAGAGGAGCAAGCAAATTAGGTTCATTTTGTTGGCATGGTGGACAGATAAGAATCAAGCTCTGAACTGCCTCTTGCCCAAACCTCTTAGAGAGGTCCCCAGGATGTGCAATTGTTGTACAGGGAACAAAGTTTAAGTGCTAACAGAATGAAGAAATTCAGGGAAATAGAATGCAGAAGGAGAGAACCAAGTGGGATAAGAAAAAAGATTAGGTTAAAAACTTGGAATGCTAAAAAAAAAAGGCGAGTCTGTATAACAAGGGCACAATCTTTATGGTTTCCCCAAAACTTTTCATGGCCCCCCCAAAGTTTTACCAAATGGTAAAGTTAATGGTCAAGGAAATTTTTTTCTCTCTTGAATTTGGATTTAGATGGATTCCTGGAGCTCATTGTGCAAATGTACGCAAGTCCTTTGGTCATCTTAAATGCAAAGTAACTGTCTCCCCAGATAATACCAAATCTTGTTGTGCTGCCAGCAAGATAAGATCCAAATAGATTAATCCCCACATTCTTTAATATAGCATGATATAATATAGCAAACCCTGAAATAACTCTGAATAAACATACATACAGATTTTACTTTTTGCCTACTTCTGCCTTAGAATCTTAGCTTTATGTCCCCTGAGGTTAAATACTCAAGACAAATCACATTCTGTTTTGTGGCTTTAGAAATAGTTTATGCTGGTAACAATAGTGGTAATACTCTTCTGTTCTACCCTTTCAGCTTGTGTTTCATATTTGGCCTTCTCCTTTTAAACAGTTTGTTGACTGTTTTGTTTCATACTGGTCTTTGATCAAAATAAATTAAATTGAATTGAATGAAATGCAAAGAATGTCTCTTAAGAATTGATTTACCATCTTAGTATAGAGATAAACTAAACACTCTTTCTCATGGAATAAAACTGAGCCACTTAGAAAAAAGATTTGACAGGGCAGAAGGAGATGAAGAAAGCTCATGATGGATAAATAAAGGGGAGGGGGTGTTTTAGGCACGTGCAAACCTACAGAGAAATCATTTCAATTCCTCTGTTCCAAGAGGCAAACTCCCCAAGGATTGGGAATCCAGTAGTTCTTAATATAGTGGTAATTAGCGATAGATAGATTCTCCCAGGCCTTGAACTTATTGGCTGATTGATTTTGGATTTTGGATTGTAGTTAGCTGTCTTCTTTTTCCTCTTGATATATTTTGTTTTCTTTCCATTTTTATCTGTAAGCTGCCCAGAGTTGCTACGGACGGCCAAGAAATTGAAATAATATAAAGGATTTACTTTAAATATTAAAGCTGTAATGCATTTACAGTAGCTGATATACCAAGGCGCTAATGAACCTTAAAAGTGCTGCTGAAATGTGGGGAAGCCAGACATGAGGGCTTTTAATTCAATGTTCATGTGACAAAATGAAAATGTCAACATAGTGCTCTAAGTTCCTAGTGGTTTCCTATCTCTCTTTAACTAATGTGGGCTGGATCAATTACAACAGGTTAAAATAGGGTGGGAAATAATTTTCCAGCGGGGTGGAGGGCGGGGGTGGGTGGGATGCAGTTATAAAAAAATTGGGAATGTAGCAACACTGTGACCTCATCAGAAGGCTGTGGTCCAAACATTTAGTCTTTTAAAATATTGGGTGGGTGGGTGTTAAAACTCAAAATACATGCATTGTGTTTCCCAGCCCTTTAATTACCCATCTATTTTGACCTCCTTTCCTTTTAAAAAAGTATTAAGCTGGCATTCTCCAAACCAGAGAGGTCTTGTCACATTGAACAAATGGAGCCCTCAGGAATTGGGGTTGACTCACTCCAGTAGGAGAACAGAGATTAATGGAAAGCCTTGCAGCCTTCTTTTCAGCTTCCGATGTTGAACTGCCACCAGATAATATCCATGTGCCATAAATGAATGGATAAGTAAGCTAATAAGTAAGTGAATGATGATTTGAACAAGAAAAGGGGGCTTGAATTTGACCCAACCAAGCAAATGGTGACAGTTGGATAGCAATGGCTAGTCTTGGATTACTATGGCAAGCCGGGCATTAGATACAGCTAATGTTCAACCACCCTACTTTTCCGTCCATCCACCCTATCTTTCCATGGGGACTCTGGTTTACCTATCCCTCCTCCCTCTCCTCTGGCTGGATTCACACTACATGCTAAACTCTTAAGAAAACACAAACAGAATCCTCACAATCAATCACTTTCACTGCTAGTCCGCTTGCTTCGTTTCTGCCATTGCAGTAGAGGGGGAGGAAGGGAGGGAAGGTTGGGAGTGAACCGTGGGCCATTATCTGGCTCTCAGGAATGGCCAAGGTTGTACCAGCGTGGGAACCTGAGAACATCTTCAACGTGCGCAAGAGAGATTCAAAGACAGAAGGCGGGGGGTGAAATAGGAGTGAGGTAAAACTCAGTTTTGGCGTGCGTGGGACTCAGTTCCAGCTATTGCCTTAGACCTGTGCACTACTTCCCAATAAATGAACTTTCCTTTGAACCTGCATTGGTTTCAATGAGAGTTGCTTTCATTGGGAACTGAGTACCACGGTTCTTACATCTGTATAGAGGTGTCTGCAGACTATGGTAAAGAAGTCAAGATGCCTGCAAGCTCCGTCTGTTTTTTATGTGTGATACAGACCATGCAGACACCCCAACTTTGTCAAATATGTAGTGCCCCTATAAACCCATATCAACCCTCTTGTGGCTTAACCCAACAGCTTCATTTCCACAACCTGCTAAAACAAAGGCTAAGTTACTCACAATACTGCCTGCCTCTGTTTTAGCCTTGTTTATTGTCTTGTGTGAACCCAACGTAGCCAGGTACCCACCACGCTGTTCCCTTTCAGGGTAAACAGGATTATGCAGAATATAGAAAAGGAGGGAGAAATAGTAAGTTGAAGAAATGAATGGCATGAGATAAGGAAAAAGAAATAAACTAAAACTGGTTTATACCACTGCCATTCACTGTACTTTTCAAGATTTTTCTTTCTTGGAAACCTTCTTTGCTTTCATTCTGTCCTGCTCCATACCTTGGTTTTTACTCTTTCAATTACCCATTTTTCCTCTTTGGAGGACCTCAATAGTTCTAATCACAGATGTCTCTCTGTTTTCTCCTTCCTCCCCACTGGTTCAATCTTCCTTCGTATACTGTATGTGCTTTCCAATTTGATCCTCATTTCTTCTCTCTCTATGACCCAACCACCTTGGCCTGGTCTCTCACTTTTGCATTCAATTCACATTCATTCACCACCTATTCATTCTTGACCCCATCCCTTCTTTCTTTTCCACACACGCTTCTTAGTAAGTATTTTTAAGTGTCTTCTGACATACCCAATCTTGCTCCACGTAACAAAATAGTCAGAAGAATGCTCCTGCCAGATTTGGTCCTTTCAACTATCATTCCTTGCCCTACATTAGGCATAATTCTGAGAGCCCGTTTGATGTAGTGGTTAAAGGCACTGGATTAGAAGGTGTGAGACCTTGAGTTTGAGACCTGCCTTAGGCACAAAGCCGGCTGGGGGATCTTGGGCCAGTCCTTCTCTCTCAGCCCTGGGAAGAAGGTGGCCAGGGCAAACCACTTCCGAAAATGTTGCCAAGCCAACTGCATGGATTTGTTCCTGGGATCAACAGGAATCAGGGTTGATTTGGTAGACCTTAGAAGCAATTCGGCAAAGTATACACATTCCAAACTACTCCCTTGGCTCCTATTCAGAAGTGCTGGCATTTTCCTAGGAAGAAGGTTCTGGCAAGTTATTTCTAAAAAATGTTGCCAAGAAAACTGCTTGGACTTGTTCCTGTTGTTCCTGGAATCAGGGTTAACTTGAAAGACCATAACAAGAACAACACACAAGTCCAAGTCTATGAACTAACAACAAAGTCTTCTGGTCTTTAAGGAAGCAATTCCCTGGTTTCCTTTTTAAAAGAGACTCACTAAATCATATCCGTATATGATCTAAATAAGTATCAGAATATATATATTGTATATAAGAGGGGGAAACCTTTGATGGAACTCAACTCCTGATGACTTCATAGGTACATCTGTGTAGTTTTACTGGCTCAACTTCAGAAGTGCTTTGTTATTGCCTTTGCCCAGAATGCCTATCTAATCACAACTGAGCCCTGAGATTTTCTGGTGGTCTCCCATCCAAGCACTAATCAGGCTGGAACCTGCTTACCTTCCAGTTTAGTGGAACACAGAGAAGGTAACTGATGAATTGGTGGATGGTGGACTTTTCAGCTACTGAAAAATAGGAGCTTGGTGTTGGTCTCCATCATCAGGGGCATCCTACATGCTTTCCATTTGGGAACAGGCTGAAACCCAAAGGCAGAGTTTATCCTTGGTATGCAGAAAATGTACACTAGTGAAACTGCTGCCTGAAATTCAGGGGAGCTGTGTTGTCAGCCAGTGGAGAACAAAGGTGATTGGGGTTTACGGAGATGCACTAGGATGGGGTGTCAGCAGAGCAGGAACAAAGTAAGCAAGGACAGGGCAGAAGTGGTACTTCCATGCTTAATTTAAAATCTATATTGAATTTAATCTGCACCCATTTGTTTAATAATTTCTCCCTTCTGAGACACTAGCAACTGCAGTGGAATGGCAAAATGTGGAAAGTGTCAAGGACCATCCGAGATTGCTAGAGGCCACATGGACTGTGGATCTGGGTACGGATCACATATATTTTATTTGTTTGTTTGATTTAGGCCGTGCATCTTAGATAAGGCTCCATTTCATTTCATTTCATTTCATTTCATTTCATTTCATTTCATTTCATTTCATTTCATTTCAAGCTGTGCATCTTGGGTAGGGCTCCCTCATTCATTCATTCATTCATTCATTCATTCATTCATTCATTCATTCATTCATTCATTCATTCATTCATTCATTCATTCACTCTATTCAGCCACCTGCCTGGCAGGTGCAGCGTGCATCATCGATAAACAGCACTAAATGCATGTAAAACCCACAGTAAACAAATAATCCAAACAAAACATGAAAACGTAAGGACATAAAGGGCTGGGAAACATTCACCCAACAGGATCATACCAGTCTGTGACCAGCTGCATGGGGGAAAAAAACAGGTCTTTAATGCTTTTTTAAGGCAAGCAGGGTGCTGCAGATAACATATATGTACTGCAAATATCCACCACTAGATGGCAGCAACGGCTTAGCTTTTGTGACATGTTTGATTGGCTCCCTGTTGGTTGTCTGAGTTTATGCAGCCCAGATTTGACAAGTCTTAATTCTGGGTGAAGAAAATGCCTTTCTTTGCTCTATCACAGCTTTTGATGTTTGATTGATTGCTGCTGCTTGTCAAGCTGGCTCCTGTGATAAGTTGCTCTGAAGGAAGTTTGAGAAGAACCTTCATTTAGTTGATAAGGAGACAGCATGATTCCTTTCTCCTGATTTGGAGGGAAAGGATTATTTTATTTTCTCCGCATTTTATCATTTGCTCCAGGCATGAACGCTGGATTTCTACACTGCCAACATAACAGGGACTCGTCGAGAAAGGGGTAGATGTTTGGGTGTCCTCACCTGCTCCCTCCCCAGATCCTTCTGTCAGACCATCTCCGAGGAAGATTTAAGTTAATTAAAAGTGCAGTTGGGAAGAGAATATGTACAGGACCATTTTTATCTTTTATTATTATTTTATTTTGCTGGTAAGCGAAGAACGCGTGAGTCATGCTTCGCTGAGCAAAACAGATGACATTTGCACGGGCTGCGAAGGCAATTATTTTTATCACGAACAGTTCTCCCCCTGCCTCTCTGTCTGCCTGTCTCTCTCTTGCTCGCTCTTTTTGCATTTCCAGCACTCTGGCAGTTTGCTCTGAAAGGCCTCTTGCACTAAAGAGGCTGCCAGGGAACACACAAGCAAGCAGCTTGTGATTGAATCTCTCGAGCTTAAAAAAATGACCAACGAAGGTGACATTACAGCAGGGGGGGCGGAAAAAAAAAAGGCATTTCTCCTTTCTTCTTCCTTAATTGCCATCTCTTAGTTGCCAAAAGACCTGCTGATTCCTGCCTGGGTGCAGTCCAGCCTTTTTCTTCAATTTGGGGTGTCCAACTTCCTCTATTACTTTCCTCCAGAACAAGGATGACCAGCAAGTGGACTCCAACTTCATAGAATCATAGAGTTGGAAGGCACCTAGGAGGTCACGAAATCCAACTCTGTGCATACTGCAGGATTTGGTACACCATCTCCGCAAGAAGACTATCCAGACTCTGTTTGAAAGCCTCCAGTGAAGGGGAAGAAATCTCTCCATCTGGTAATCTGTTCCACTGATTGACAGCTCTTCCTGTCAAGAAGTTCTGATGTCTAATCTGTATCAACTTCCTTGAAGTTTCAGCCCATTTGTTCTAGTCTTACCCCCTGGAGTGAGTAAGAAGAAGTCCAAACCCTCTAGACTGTGGCAGCCCTTCAGATATTTGAAGACAGCTATCATGTCCCTTCAAAACCTTCTCTTCTGCAAGAGAGAACTTCCATCATTCCTTTCCAGTGGACTTGCCAATAGAGCTGATAGGCCACCCTTTGCTTCCTTATCCACCCCCCACTCCATCCCATCTTATTGTTCCCTGTAGCTCAGGATATGTAAGAGGAATGTAGAGCTGACCTTGGAGAAGGAAGGAGAGAGCCATTAAGGGGAGACTTGCAGAAAAGATTGCCCAGTCTTAAGAAAAAGGGAATTGTGAGAAAGAAACTCAAAAGAACCCCACCTTGATTTTGTTTAGTATAAGATGGGACAGAGAGAAACTGTAACAGGCTTTTAAGATTCTTGTTATTCTACCTTTCAACAGGAAAGAGCATTCCTGGAATCTCTGCTGTGCTTGTTTCATGATCTGACCTACTTCAAAGGATTAACTGAATACCAAGTCTACACTGCAAAAATCCAGGTGAGCTGGGGTTTCTGCAGCCCAGATCTGAAAACTCCCATCTTCTTGCATTTTGATCATGCTCATAGCAAACTTGGGCAACGAATGTCAACTGTTCCAGAGAGAAAATAAAAGAAGATGGCTCTGGATGTGTAATGGTATGCGGGAATGACCACGGGAGACTGAAGGAAGAGACACAGGCTAGATAACAGTTGGACAAATGGCAGCTGAGTCTACAAAAGGAATGGGGGGCTGGCAATCATCTCAGAAGGGATCCTCCCTAGTTTCTTGCACAGTAAAGGCGAGGGGGGAGAGATGCACTTTCAGACTTGTGAGATTCTGTTAATGTAACCTCACAATAAAGATAGAGCTGGTACTCCTGGGTGTGCTTCTTGTCTGGACTACCTCGCAAGGCTGACATAAATCTTGGAAGTCTGAAAGATTTGCCTAGTCTGCGGCTCTTCCTCCTGTCTCCCAAGGTCATTCCCACATACCATTACAGGATGGCATGTTTAGGCCATAGGGCCTGGTCTAGAGGGGGTCATTAGTCAGGAGCTGCTATTTGATCGCCATCTTGGTCCCTTCCATCAAAGAACATGCATCTAGTGGCCTGTTCAGAGGAATCAGGAGCTATTCTGAGATGCAAATATTGCTGGCGAGGGAAAGAAAATCAAGGAGGAAAATACATGCCCCCCAAGAGCCCAAGGAAGGGTGAGAACAGAACAGCGAGGGTTGGTGTAAGGATGGAATTGAGTCTTCCGGAAGGAGGTATGGCTGTTTGCTGGCCAGCTTCTTGAATAGAAAAAGGTGCTGTTTTGTTCAGCAAAGCACAGTGAGTTATACCAAGCTGTCCTCTTGCTATCAAAATATATGAGGGATGTTGCTGGTATATTTTAAAGAACAGCTGTACATCCATAACTGGTAGAGTTCAAAACTGATATGAGTTGGGACTGGTTGAGTCCAGACTGCAGGTGATTTTCTATGCCTGCAACTTCTTGTGCTGCACATACAACACAAAAAAAATCTTGTGACAACTAACAGCACACAGAATAATGGTGTGGTCAGCCACTTGAATATTCCAGCTATTGGCATTCCCTCCCCTGCAGTAAATAGGGAAGCTTAAAAAAAAAATTAAAGCATCTTCGAGTGTGGATCAAAAGCAGGATTAAATGTGTTAATTCTCATCTCCAGGGCTAATCAACACATACAGATTTTTTTTTAATTAAGGATTTTTGGCATATCACTATAGAAACAACTGCTGTCTCTGAGTCTGATCACAATGGGGCTTTGCTTTGAAGAATCTTGAAGACCAGATATACCTGAATACCAATTCATGTATTTGATTGCTAAATTTAATCTCAAGGAATGTGTGCCAAACGAATCCATCTGACCTGTAATTGGATGGGGACAGACAGTTAGGGGATCTTCCCTTTACCCCTCTATAAATTCTCTCCCCCCCCCCCCAGTTAAATTTAAGTGATTTTAAAAAGACTCTGACTTTTATATGGGATCTGAGCCTCTGAAATGTTTAGGCTGGTCACAGATTTGAAGAGGGGTGTCCGTGGGGCTGGAGGGGGCAGAGGAGGGGGTAAAATAGTTGGCATGGCAGCCACAACTATGTGATTGAAGTTCCGCCCCTTTTAAATGTGCGTGCAAAAAAGGGTGGGGCTTTAACCACGTGGCTGTGGCCTCCATCTTTTACCTGCCAAATTGTCAGTTAACAACATCCCTGTTGGTCAACTTTCTGGAATGCACGTGCTGTTCACCTACAATGTGACTAGTGTGAGGTTCATTTCTGCACTTTTGACATTTATATTTATTATCAATTATATTTATATTTATTATCAATTATATTTATTTATAGGTTGTCATTTATATTTTAAAGCCAGAGGAGGTCCCCTTGCCTTTTCAAGCTGAAACGCAAATTGAAAAGGGGCTATAAGTTGAAATAGAGCCCCCTCTCTGGGGTTTGTAGCACAGTTTATCCATAAAAACCATGTCTATTAGGAAGTCTATATCAGAAAGAATATCCTCATCAAAAGACTGAACGAAACACTGTATTAAGCAAAACTGTTTGCAGAACTTGGCTATGTTAGGCAAACATGTGCATGTTCCAAGAAATATGTAGCAAAATGCATTAAAAATTTAGCAGTGCAAATGTTTTAATATGCTTTTTTTTTCTTTTTTGCAAGCTTGACAACCTGAACTTGACAGTTTGCTAAAAGGAGAAATAGGGAGAAATAGAAACTGACAAAGGTCCTCTCCTTTTGTTCTACGTGTTCAGCTTTCTCATTCACGGCCTGGCTAGTGGCGGTAAAGAGGGATTCTGTGAATCGCATCAGGCATTTGTGAGCATTTGCCCATTTTTCACGGTCCCACAAGGTACCATTGGGGTATGGAAGCTACCTGAAAGCAGATACTTCTCAACTATCTTGAGTTGCGGCTCACTGTTTCTGAATTACTAGACCCTCCTAACAGACAGCCAAAAATCAAGAGCCTGGGAGCATGTTTTCTGACCTACAGATTTAGTTAAAAGGCATACCATTTGTCTTCCCTAGACTCTCCTTCTCCAGTAGCATCAGAGAGGGCTTAGTCAGCATGTTCTGAGCATCCTGGTGCTCTAATAGATGCCCAAGTTTACCAGGCACTGCTGCCATTGTTGACTTGTGATCTGGCTTGTTTAAAGGTCTGTCCCAATGTTGGTGCCCTCCAGATTTTTATACACTTGAAGTCCGAGAACCTTAGCGATGGCAATGTTGGCCAAGGAATTCTGGGAACTGAAGTCCATATATCTGCAGAGTGTCCAGGTTGGGGAAGGTATGTTTAGGACTTAGCATGATCCCGAATTCTGTTGTTGGGGTTTTTTTGGCCACCCTAGATACCCAGCTGTAACTGCACAGGGGAATGTGGGTTTCCCACCTTGAAAATGCAGCAAAAGTCTAAAAAGACTTAATACTGTTTTTTTTTTAAACCGCAGAGAGAGAGAAGGAGGGAAACCAACAACTAAGAATTTATTTTAAAAAATAATAATATGTATTTATTGATAAATATAACAACCAGGAGATATGAGAAAGTACAACCAAAAATATAGTAGTGCTAGTGAAATCAGAAAGGGGTATATAAGATAATGAATAAGCGAGTAACATTTGTAGAAACTAAGAGTACAGTGGTACCTCGGGTCACGAATGCTTCTGTTCACGACCAATTCAGGTCACGAACAGCTCCGTTCGCAAAATTTTGCCTCCGTTCACGAACACCGGATCGGGTGACAAACAGGATCCGCGGCCATTTTCCCTCCCGTGATATGTGGTCGTGGCTTCCTGTAGGGAGGGGGACTCTCCCTCCAAGCAATAACTGCCTCCCCACCCGCCTTCCTATCCTCCACGCCAGAAGTCGCGTCGAGCAAGGTTAGCGTTCTCTCTCTTCATGCTGTACTTTGTGTCATATTTTTGTGGTTTAAAAAAAAAAAATACATATGGTTCAGAATGGATTAACTGTATTTACATTGAACCTTATGGGGAAATTTGATTCGGGTCACGACCAGAGTCACGGAACGAATTAAGTTCGTGAACTGAGGTACCACTGTATATCCATAAAATGTTAGTATAAAATTGGCTCAGTTGTTTAACATATTAAGTCTAGTCAAATTGTAGTGGTATGTGGAAAAGGCCTTGGGAGACAGGGAGAAGAGACACTGCCTAGGGAATGGTCAGATAAGAGAGAGCATAGCCCTCAGCCGGATAGTGGGTGGGGCAAGAAGCTCAGAAGAGATCCTCCTTAGTTTCTCAGGCTGTAAAGGTGATGGGGGGTGGAGGGGAGAATTGTACTTCCATACTTGCACGATTGATGTCAGCCTCACAGGGTAAACCAGATAAGAATTACAACCAGATGAGCTAATTCTACTTTATTGTAAAGCTACATTGACAGAATCTTGCAAGTATGAAAATACAATTCTCCCCCCACCCACCTGTCTCTTTTACAGCCTGAGAAACTAGGGAGGGTCTCTTCTGAGCCTCTTTTTTTTTTTTTAGCAGAATTGCAGAGTTTTCCTCTTTCTTGGAAGGGTTGTGAAAGTCTAACATTATCAGTTAAAGAAAAAAAACTTGAAGACCCTTTAAAATTTCAGTCTGTGTTTTATGAATGGCTGTCCTCCCGTGGGTTCAGATGACATGCTCTGCATAAGTTCTGTGCAGCACAGCCTGAACTGACTGCAGAGGAAAACACACGGCACCTTGTACCAGATTAGGACCATCAACTGCGGGGTCCTTAAATTTTCCCTTCTGGTATTCTGATTTCCCCACTTCCCAATATGATGGTTAAATAAAGCCTGCATTTCCATCAGTGGCTGTTCTTTCCTTTTTTAATCCTCCAAGTGGATGTGAGGTGGGGGGAAGGGAGGGCAGGTTCAGAAATGAAGAAATTGGAGAAAGATGTTTAATGCTTGTGTGCAACAGAGCTGATTCGTGCTTCCTTTTGCTAAATTTAAACATGCTTTTGTATTTTAAGAATGTATGGTGGTTTTTTAATCTGATGCTCTCTTTTAAAAAGTCCTAAGAGACAGCTTAGAACTGTGCTATTAAAAATAAACAGCAATATAAAAATGATATCATATAAATGGATTAGAAATATATATGTACTTGAAGATTACTTGCATTAGATGAGTATATATAGAATTGTAATTGTTTACTGTTATGACATATTAACCTGTTTTTTTCCTTCGTTGTATTTCTTTCACTTTTTTGTTAAAGCACTTTCTAAGTGTTTTTCTTCTTCTTAATAATAATAAAAATAAATAAATAAAATAAACAGCAATGTAAAACATGGGATCCGAGGGACAGTAATGCAAAAACTTCTTTCTTTTCTTGTGGAGAGGTGGCCAAGAGGACCGATGCTGGTGTTATTATGTTTGGTTAAATAGCTTTACTTTATTTTAGTATCTTCCTGGTTGTCCATACCTCCCAAACTGAAGGAAAAAAAATCCATGATGGAGTTTCCTCTGGACATTTTTGCTTGGGATGTTAGGGTCACGGAATATCCACGGAGAGATGGTAGCCACCTTGCCACTAAACCAACACAAGAAAATGTCACTTCTTCTAAAAGCATGGCAGTTACATTCCCATTTCCTTGGGAATAATTTGGGAAACGAATTCTCTTTCATTAAATGGTAGGAGAACAGCTGCAAGAGGAACTAGTGACCATCGGGGCTGGACAAAAATGTGAAGCCTTTCCAGCTTTGTTGCATGCTTTCCCAGCCCATTTTTCTAGGATTGCTCCACTAAAAAAGATGAACTTTTCTGCATACAGATGCTGTTGGAGTGAGTGTGGCTAACTCTATCCAATAACCTCCATTGGATGTACTGAAATGGAATCTTTAGGACTGCGAATGTCTGAATGGGAGTTCAGGAGCAAGCCACATTCGTGGCTGCGACCCTATTTGTACAGCTGCAGGTCCAGATGTTACAGTTTTCCTTTGCAGATGTAAACATGACTATTAAGTTGTGTTCAGCTGCTGCTATTCTGGAATAAAAGCTTTGCTGTTCAGTCTCAAAGCTTTCCAGGCATGCTTGCACGGGCACGCTCTTCCAGTTTGTGTCTATGTAGGCAGATGCTGGGGAAATATTTTATATCTGCCAATAAATAAATACCAGTGGTTTATTCACAGCCGTATTAAATTTGCAGCTTGCCCAGCTTCACCAAGAAACTTTTATAAGCTTTAGGGCCCACTAGATGACAGCAGAAATGTTAGGATATTCTGAGAAATTGCTAGTGAATCCTTTCTCTAAGAGCCAGACATAATTAAAGAAGCGTTAATAAAAAAATAGCAAAGGCAAATCTGAACCCATCTTTGAGTTTCAGGAATATGTAAAAATAATTTAAGTGTTGTTACAGTCAGCTCCCCTTTCAGAGGGATTTCTTTCTAGGTAAGCAGCCTTAAGGGACTTTAAATATCAGCTTACCAACCTGTACAATCCATTTGGCCCCAAGCCTCTGAAATCAAACAAGGTAATGTAGAACATTGAGATGGAGAAAAGGACGTAGGAGAAATATATCTATATATCTATAACATCTTATGTACATGCAGACATGCTAATGTAATAAATAGAAATATTGGAACGTTATGCAGTTCTTTAAAGCAGCTGTTTTATGCACACACATACAACAACATATAAGAATATAATACAGATTATACAATAGAAAGGAATGAAATGGAATAAAGCAGAACTGTCTGAGATTCCTTCAAACTTAAAGCATTACTCACTCTCTCCCCCTTTCTGTCTTACACACACACACACACACCCTTATGTACAATGAAATAAGAATTTCACCCCACAAACATGGACCAGAGTCTTCTCTGACTGCTGGATATTCAGCCTGAGGTCCCCGAGCGATGCCGATGGGCGCAGAGGCTTCTGTAGCACCACTAGATGTCTCCCGTGGACCTCTTCAGTCTCAGAAGCAGCTTTTCCATTTAGTTTTCAGAAAATTAAAAATGGCTACTATCTCGTGACATCAATAAATCTTCCAAAGCTTGGCTCTTGCATCAGAGTTCATGAGATTGGGAAGGTTTCGGTTCTTTCAATTTTTAAAATGGCTGTTTTAAACTTAAATACATGGAAATCCTTCCTTCCTTCCTTCCTGCCTGCCTGCCTGCCTGCCTGCCTTGCTTCCTTCCTTCCTTCCTTCCTTCCTTCCTTTTTAAATGTTTGTTCTTTTAATGCCCATAATCCCTTGCATCTTGGGGAGCCCGGTGTTGCATATTGTACACTGCTGATCCTTTCTCCAAACCTTCATGACAAGGTCTTTTCAGAGACTTTCAGAAGTCTCATTTAGTGCCCAGTGAAGCAGAGTTTTCTTAGTTAACCCAGCCTGCTCCTGGTTTTATATTAACTATATCACACACACACACACACACAGCACTTTAGAATATAGGTTTATCAGTGTATTAGTCATAATGATTTCACATCAAGAAACAGTTAAAGCCATTGTTTTTCATTTACAACAGTGCTGAACCATGGCAAATTGGAAATTTGCATTTATTAGAGGTGATGATTTTGTCCTCTCCATTTTGCATCTTCCAAACACCTTTGTGTTTATTTTTCCTTAGTTTCTTCTTTTTCAATTAGCCTATCCGATTTTTTAAAAGAAACAAATGGTCTTTTCCACATGTTTTTGTAAATCTTTTCTTTTGGCTAGCATAACCTTTTTAAAAATTCACTAATGTATTTTTGTGTAGAGATCTTTTAAATCTGGCCAACTGCATTACAAAATGCAGCAAAACCCATTTTTAAGGATGCCCAAGTTTGGGCTGTATATTGGTTTGAAAAATGAAAAATTGCCTTAGTTTTGTATTGAAATGATTATTAAACAAATGTCTTCTTCATGCTTAGCATTTGCTATCATGCACATGTTCCAGCTTTTGGCATTCTGAAAGGTACATCTTGCACTTGCCATCTGCTTTTGGCAACTGAAGATGTGGCAAATAAAAATAGGAAAGAAACCATGACCTGACCTTTTAATTATTCAGACCAGTTGTCCAGTTGGATCCAGAAGATTTCATGAGATCAGTGTGCAAATGTACAAGAATCAGAAGTCCATGGCACACTTTCACTGCAAGACGCACATTTCCTATCAAGCTATCCACTGATTTTTCTTAACAGGGAGACCAAAAGATCTTTCTGCTCTGGCTGGCCACTGGGGATAGAAATTACAGGTTGTTGCAGACTAGGCTCCTGCTTACCCAAGGACACAGGTTATAAAACCTCTTTTTACATGATGACTTTGTACCATGGATCAGTGACGATCATTGTGCACATTTTTCAGCTGCCACTGAACGTACTTCAGAATGCCATAATTTAACAGTTAACAACAACTCCTCCTTTGTGTATATATGTACATATTGGTTTGTGTGCATGTGCGTGTGTGTGTATGATTTATATGGCTACTCATCTCATACAAGTGACTCTTGATGGTATGTACAAGGATTAAAATACATCTTCTTCTCCTTCTCCTTCTCCTTCTCCTTCTCCTTCTCCTTCTCCTTCTCCTTCTCCTTCTCCTTCTCCTTCTCCTTCTCCTTCTCCTTCTCCTTCTCCTTCTCCTTCTCCTTCTCCTTCAGGAGATTAACACATCTGCATGGAAGGAAAGATGGCATGTACCCTGATCCTACCTGGCCTGGTCACTGTGGGGCGTCCTCCAACCAAGCCAAGGGTCTCTCAAATCTCTCCATATGTACCAGAAACAAAGAGAGATGGAGAGGGAAGACTTAGTGTGCAATCATGGAAGGTGCAATAGCAGTCTAAGGGCAAGATGGACTACAAAGGCCCGTATGGGTTACATTAAGATTATTAGTTATTGATATCATCTCCAGCTGGAATTCATCCAATGGCCTTTTAGAATCATCATGATATTGGAGAGAGAGCCAGTTTGGTGCAGTGGTTAGAGGTGCCAGGCTAGAAACTGAGAGACCGTGAGTTCTAGCCCTGCCTAGACACAAAGCCAGCTGGGTGACCTTGGGCCAGTCACTCTCTCTCAGCCCTAGGAAGGAGGCAATGGCAAACCACTTCCAAGATCTTGCCAAGAAAACTGCAAAGACTAGTCCAGGCAGTCGCCAGGAGTCAACACTGACTCGAAGGCACGCACACACACACATGACATTGGAAGGCAGTACATCCCATCATCAAATTATGTGTTGAGTAAACAAGGACTTCCTCTCATCATTCCTGAGTCTTCCCACCTGTAGTTTCAGTGGCATTCAAAAGACATCCTTGTAAGCAAGCACATCACCTTCCCAATGAATTAAGATTTTAAAAACAGTTGAGAGAGGACCTACTGGCACCAAGGGAGGTGTCTGTAGATATTTGGTGCCCAATATACCATGTTGCTTATTCCACGAAAATGGTTATGGTAAACAATTAAAATAGATCCAGTCAGCCCAGGGATGACAGCCAGAACACTCAAGCAACTGGTTTTATGAAATGATGGAATGGTCTTCATCTTATGCAGCAATGCTAACATTCAGATCAAAGGAGGACTGTGCAATGAGCTGATTCAGAGGTACAGTTTGAAGAGAATTCCACTGATGCGCCAAACTAAATCACTGGAATGGGTGGGAATCAGCACATCAACCTGATTCAGAGCTTTTTGGTTGCTTCTGTACAGTCTGACTTGATGCAATGCTCAGTCAGACATTTGAAATGGAATCGTTTTGACGATCTGAATCGAAACACTTTCTCAAACTGTATTGATGTGTGGAATCAATTATTCAGATCAGATTGAGATGATCTGCACCTCCTTTATACAAATGCAACCACACACACACACACACACACACACACAAAGTTAGAGGGATGAGGGCTGTTCCCTTTTCAGTTTTCTAAAATGGAATCCCTAAAGCTTTTTGAAAATCTTTTCCCACTACTGAAATAATTAATGTTATTGTTACTGGCAGGAGGTCTGCAGGGGAGGTCAAGACCTCCCCCCTTTTTACATGCATCATGTGTGTGATGCATATGCAAAGGGGTGGAGTTTTGCACACTCATATCTGCTCTTTTTTTTTGATCCCCCCCTCTTTGCAAACATGCCGGTTTTAGTGGGGTTCAACTTTGCAGGCCTTTGAGGAACAAATCGAGCAAATACAATGTCTATTGACAGCAGCCAAATCAGCTTTTTTCTCCAAAATGGTTTTCCATCTCAAGACCACACAGTTAGTACAAGCTGCCTTGGCAGGAAAAAAAAATACTGTCAGGAAACCTTAGATAAAACCAAAATCTCTCCTTTGAAAACACACGTTATTTTTTCCCCAAAGGAAGTCTTCAAAGCTAACAGAAATGCCATAGCTAAACATAGTCACAGGCTGATTTAATTTCAGGCTTGACCTCGGCTCAGGTTCAGGCATAACGTAGGCTACTGTTAAGGTGAATCAAGGTCCCCAAGGAAGCAATGCTTTTCAAAGACAAGAGCTAAACATTTCCCATCTGCAGTGGTGTATCCAGCTAAAGTTATGCCAAAGTAATTCTGCCGTTCTTATTTCTCCTTAGCGTGAATTGGATCATTTTATCAATTTAAGACCATTTTGAAAAATTGCTGGCCTCTTTTTGTTTGCTTGGGTGCAAGATGTATTTTGGGCAGACTTAATAACTTTATTGTGCTTCTCTCCTCTTTCCCTTCCCATCTTCACGTCTCCATCTCTGTGTCAGCATCTCCTGTTATTTGTGGATCCATATCCCAAAGTTCTGCAGATCTGCAATTGCTAAATACAGAGTAGACCTTGTTATCTGTGGCAAAGGTTTTATATGCATGTGGTTTTTTGGGGATGTTGTTCCGTTTGGAGGAGAATGTCTGGAGTGTTTTTAAGCATTTTATGGAGGTACAAAAAGACTGATGGGCTTTGTTCATTTTCCAGGGAGCCCTCACAAACAAAAAAGGCTCTCTGTGAGTGTGTATGTGTATAAATCGCAAATTTAAGGAGGATATTGAATTGAAAACTTGTAGAGTTAGTGTTAGCATCTTTGGGTTTCTTTTAAAAAGCAAGTCTAATAGTAACAGACTATAATATATAAAAATAAACAATAAAGGGTATCTGATATGCTGGCTTGTTCAAGAATTTCAAATGCTTTTAAAAAATAAAGCTTTCCAAATGGTAAGTTTTATTTGATGGTGGGAACTGTGGTCCAACAAAACTGGAAGTCACCAGCTAGCCTGATATCAGATCAGCCTGTTACCAACACAAGAAGCAAGTGAAAATCATCTCTCCCACCATAAGGGACTGGTTTCTAGCCTGTTACACTGTGTGGGCAGAAGAAACATACACCAGAATCTGTATCTTGATTTATATGTAAACAGGGCTCCAATTTAATACTCAGCAGTCACTGGAATTTCATAGAGTTTGCTACAGTAAATCTGCTTCACTGACACTTAGTATCCTTGGAAATCTAGCTTTCCAAGGGGTCAGTCAGACAAGAGAAGTCTGATTCCAGATTTGGGAAATGTGGCTATACTGATTGCATGCAGAAGGTCTCTGTTTTAGTTCCCCACACCTCCTACTGGGGATGTCTCCTACTTGAAGCTTGAGAGGATTGATACAAATCAGTGCCAACAGTTCTGAGTTTGCTGGAGCTACACTCTGGCTTCATAAGCATCAGCTTTTTATGTCTCCTATATTCTTTAAGACAAGTGCCAGCTTGCAGTCCCCATTTCAAAACTAAATGAATTGAAGATTTGAATCAGATTGGGGGAATTTGCCAATCCTTTATCCAAAGACTATATAGATCTTTGATTCCCCTTTCTGTAGCCCTTAAAACTCTCTTTCACCATGAGGGCTGAAAACGTCCTACTCTTGAGATGAAAAATATGTAAGAATATATATTTGTATATATAGGGCATGCCAAAAGTCAGGCCCATAGACAATTTATTATATAAACTACATTAACTATTTGAATTGATTGCCATTTTCTTCTAAACACTTGCTTACTTGTTCGATGCATGGCATTTGAATATTCCTAAGTACAGTCATATTTTCTCTGAAAAAGAAAATACGAATACTGTAAAACATGTTGTGATTGACCTATGGGGCCTGACTTTTGGTACACCCTATATATTTGTGTGTGTATGTATGTATGTACACATATATACATAAAATACCTAAAATAATTCTATTACAGTTTAAAACAACTAACCAAAGAAAATTTCTAACATTGCATCCAGAAGCCTGACCCTACCCATATCTGTGTTGTGACTTCACCCTCGGTGTGGACCTCATACTCCCCAATAGGTTAGCTGTGGTCTCTTCCTCTGTAGATAGCAGCAGTGAGATCTTGTGTCTGCAAAGCAAGTGCTTAAAAATGATGCTATGGTATCTTTCCCAGTTGGAAATCTATTCTAAAGATCTGGAACTGGGAAACTGTAATGATCTGTGGGAATGACCTTGGGAGATTGGAGGAAGAGCCACAGACTAGACAATGGTCAAAGAAGAGGCAGCTGAGCCCACAGAAGGAAGGGGGGCATGGCAAACATCTCAGAAGGGACCCTCCCTAGTTTCTTGGACTGTAAAGATGAGTGGGGAGAGACAGACATTCGGACTTGCAAGATTCTGTTAATGTGACCTCACAGTAAAGTTAGAGCTAGTACTTCTGGGTGTGGTTCTTGTCTGGACTACCTTGCAAGGCTGACATCAATCCTGCAAGTCTCCTACTTTCTTTCAAAGACAGGTAGAAAATCCCCCTTGGAGTTTTAGGAATGGCCTCTGGTCCCCAGAAGACTCCTCTATCTGCCGAGCACCTAGCATCAGCATTGTTGCAACAGAAACTGAACAACAGGATAGCATGTTATTCTTCTATCTCATACTGATTCTGAGGTGTGTGAAATTTACAACAGCTATTTAGGAATCTGGAATCTGCCCTCTTGATATAACTCAAAGCTGATTTGTTGAGGGGCTTGTCATGCACCCAACATCCCCTTCAGCATAGAGTTGAGATTCTCACCATGAGTTTTTCCTGTCCAATTTTGCCTGGTCTCTCAGAACAGTAATATTAATAATGCTTCTGGAAAACACCACTGTACACCAGTATTATGTCTATGCGTGTGATGGAATGGGATGAGAGGGGTCAAGGACAGAAGCATCTCCTCACCTCACAGTGTGAGCATGGGAAAGTGAAGAAGAAGAGACTGGCACCACCCTAAGGAATTCGTAGTGTTTAGCTGCTGGCTTGGGGAGTTTAGAGTTAGTCTGGTGAGATTCTGTCTAGCAGCTGTGAGCTAATAAAGTAACTGAGCTGTTCCAGAACTGTCTCATGGAGTTTCTTGGGCTTAACCTGACAATGCAAGACTGTTACTGCTATATGCGAATCTGCTGGACTTAGTCGCGTTCCATAGATGCAGTTCTGGCTTCCTGATGAATATTGTTTTGGAGAGGCAACCCATTGTTTGTCCCTTTGGCGCATTTCAGATGAGCTCCATTGAAACACCAATAGCTGTAATTAATGGCAGTATTTTCAGCTATGCAGCTTTAAGGTTGCGCAATGAGCAAGTTGGGTTGGTGGCATTGGCAGCCTGTTTTTTGTTTTTTTTTTAGTGGCCAGGAATATCAGTACAGGCTACAAACTTGGGGGCAGATTAGATGGCACTAACATTAAGGGAAGAGAAAGCTGCCTTTGGACATTTGTAGTAACACATGTATAGGCTTATCTTTCCATACAATCCCTTTACTGTGTGGTGATTTCCATTCTCTGTCATATACTGTATGAGCTATCTCTGCTGGTTTATAAATGCGGGCTCACATCTTGATTTCAGGAGTGGACCTTTTCTTTTACCAGAGCTCCTACAGTAGGCTGATGTCCTTATCATTGCCCACCATGTTTCTTTCTCATAGACATAAGAACATGACCTCATGTGGAAGTAGAACATCAGTCCATCTCTTTCATGTTTCATACTGGTATCTTTCCCAACTTGGACATCTGAACTTAGGATCTTCTATAGGCAAGGCAGGTGCTCTGCTTCTGAACTATATTGGAAGCCAGGGCAAATGTTGTTGGTATGTACTGCCAGGAGTCTTAGCAGATACTTTTGGATGCTGTGCAAAGACACCAGATCAGGATCAGAACAAGTAGTTCTAATGCTCAGTTCATACAAATGGAGTGTTTTGAGAGCTTTCCATGCAAACATTCATGTTATGCTGGCCAGGGATGATGGAAGCTGAAGATTAATATAGTCAGTGGGCACCATGTTAGGGAAGCCATAATTGTGATTCCAACCTTGAGAAGATTGCCCAGCCTTAGATTAACCCATTAGGTATAATTTCTACATCCGCATTGATTAATGTGGCTGCATTATCAAGGTGGCAATTCCTTATCCATTCATTATCCTGGCTTGTACAGCAGCTCACCTGTATTGGAGGTGATTTCGGTTGACCAGCTAGAATAAGTTAGTGAAAAACATGATATCAAAAGTGAGAGCCCACCACTCCTTTGTGCCTGGAGAGGACACATTTTTGCAATATGATTGATTGATTGGATTTCTGCTCTGACTTCCTCTTTCTTCACCATCAAGGGGGCTTATATTATTTAAAAATGTGCAACATATACACTTGAGCAACATGAATACAACTAGTATTGGGATACAATAAATGAACAGTTACAGATTTGGTGGAAGAGATGTTCTAAAGTCAAATGCTTTGAGGCTCAGTAGGTGCACCCCTTCTGAGTTGCTTTGGACCAAAGTTGTGTTTTGTTTTTCTGCCTTATAATACAATGTCACCTATGATTGTGTCATCATGATTCATGCCCAAACTTACTGCTGACTGTGGTGGGAACACTTTTACTTTTCCATGTACAGAAAATGCATTTGTTCTTAATTTTTGCTAATCACCAAATTTTGCAACAAATGTCTGCAGTTCATTTATGCTTTGCGATTAATTCAGACTGTCACCTTAATCATTGGATCAAAGTTCTAAATAAGATTAGTTAATTAATGTGTGGGCTTAATAGATTTGGCTGCTTATTTTCCAGAGCTTCATTTCTCCACATCCTTTTTATGTCCTCCTTCCCTTCTCCAGAGTAATTAAAAGAAAAACTTTTGTAACTTTCTCATAGCATGGATGAAAGCTCTGAAGTTATTTGTACTTCAGTCTTCTTGGTGCCCTCTAATGAGTCAGACCACAATTCCTATTATCCTCAGACAGCACTATACATCCTACAAAATTAGATGGTCCCACTGTATTTCAACTTGCAGTTGGTAGGGATTTCCCTCCCCCAAAAAAACTCCCCTATGAAAATAGCCTATACAGAGAAAAGCTTCCCCTTCAAGAAGGCAAAGAAAGATTGTCTTACTCCATTTCTACTTGTGCATTTCTTACTTTTAGGGAGATTTAAAAAAATATGGACAAGTGCATTTCCTGAGATAGACATATTTCCTTCGTTAGAAAGAAAGGCTCAGGTGGTTGGGATTCATGCCCATACTTTGTTTTCACCAGACAGGTCTTTCAGGGCTACTGTTCTGTTTACTTCTCACTTAACAACTGGGTGAGAACCTTTATAACTCTTGGAAGACAAACATGATTTTTAAACAATGCAGTGGAATAGGGTTTATTTTACTTTTGTTAAATGGCTGTTGACAAGGTAGGCAATATTCAGTATGCCCAGTGCTTCTCCTTCCCTCAAAGAACCCAGGCTTTAGGAAGATTGTTTGGGTGCTCTGGGTTAGAGTTTAATCCAAGGAGGATCAAGCCCCATTGCAGGAACCAGGCAGAGCTGAAATCACATCTGGTGAGATTGCTGGAGAGAAACCAGTTGCAATGTTGAAGCAAGAAAGATCAGCTAGCTGGATGTTAAATAATGTTGTACCTTCAGAGTTTCAAGCCTTCCATAGAACCCAAGTCTATGCAAACTCTTTCTCCTTCTCCTTTCCTCTCCCCCTTCCCCTTCCCCTTCCTCTCCTCCTCCTCCTTGTCCCTTTGTGAGTTGTTAGGGACAGCAACTGTTTGTCGTGACAAGGCTGACTGCTATAGTTTTGCAATATGTTCATAGGTTTTGACAATTGCTGCGTAAACTACCGGCAACTTACGATCATCATCTAACTGGCTAAAATCGAGCATTTTGTTTTGTTTTTTTAAAGGTACCCCTGTGTTTATGTGCTACGTATACTGATAGAAATTCTGGTTTCTATAGTAACACAAGTGACAGCTTTGATCGCAACCTTAAGAAGGTAGAATGTGGCGGTTGCTTTTTTTAGCAGTTGCATTTGGAACAGGGCATGGCTGAAAACATTCAGCACGGTCACATTTGGGTAGCTAAATTTGAGACGCAGTAAGACGAATTTTCAATAATGGCAATAACCACCCTGGGAGCATCTGTGGGAAAGGACTGGAACTGACCGCAGAAAATTATGGGATGGGCTTGGATGCAGTACAGATTCCCTGAGATTCTTTAGAGAACACCGAAGTGGTCTATCACGTGAATGAGATTGGAAATACGATTTCCTGTACTATCAGTCATGCATTTGATCTTCAGTGTTTATTGGACTTTTAATCCCTTTTCATTGCTTTTAAAGGTGTTTGAAATTAAAAATGCATTTTTTAAAAAAGGAGCCGTTCTTGCTTACGAGAAAAAAAAAATCAACTAAAAATGCTCCATATTTTCACAATATCTTTATCTAGATAAAGTTTTACAGGATAGAAAACAGTTTTTTTACAGAAAAAAACTTGCAGGCAAGTTTTGGAGTTTGCAAGCCTGTTTTCCCAGGCAAAATGGCAGAATAAATTCATAACTAAAAGCAGCAAGCATATATATGGGGAAGGAAAGAGGGAATTGATGTATCTCTCTAGGTAGTTAAACATAGGCAAAGAACTTCCTTCTGCACAATGCGAATTCGGTGGGAAGAAAAAGGGGGGGGGGAGGAAGAGGAACATTTGGTAAATTAATATTGGTCTAAATTGCAGTCAAGCAATTCACTCACATCCAGTATTCAGTATTCCATATTCACTTCACAACTGAAATTGGCCAGTCTTTCACAAGCCACCTTCACAACTGAAGCCGGCTAGCCTTTGAGTTGCAGTGACCTATTTCAAGATGATAAGAGGCCTGGAAGATAATGGAGAATATTGGAGATATTGGATATGTTTCACTTGGAGAAGAGAAGATTATGGGGAGACGTGAGAGTTGCCTTCAAGGATCTCAAGAACTGTCATGTAGGAGGTGGAGCAGAAGTGTTTACAGTTGTTCCAGAAATCAGAGAAAGAAATGATTTAAATTACAAGAAAGCTGATTTCAGCAGGACGGCAGGAAGAATTTCTTAACGAGAGCAGCTCAACAGTGGAACAGACTGCCACAGGAAATGGGGAATTCTTCTTTACTAAAGGGGTTTAAACAGGCATTAGATGGCTATCTGTCAGGGAGATGTAGTAATGGATTCCTTTACTGAACAAGGATTGGACTAGATGTTCTTCAAAGTATCTTCCAACCCTTATCTTCAACGACTCCCTTACTCATATTTGATTCTAGGGTAGTAGCTTGCTTAGTTATGAACGACTAATGGAGGTCTGAGATTGCACAACTCATTAAACCATAAACCTTTTTTTTACAAATCACAATGGTTGGTTTTGCACAACACACCAAGCCAAAATCAAAGAAAACCATAGCAGGGCTTCCTGTGTTGGGTGAAATCAGCCACTGGCTCTCCAGTCACTGTTCTACAGACTGGAAGATGGTGGGTGAAATTCTCCACTGCCTTGACAAACAGACCACAGTAGCATCCTTAAACATGCTCTGGATATTCTACAGTCTTCAGACTGGCTGCCTGCCCTCAGTCCTATTTTTACAGCCTTGACATCTGCTCTAGCCACAATAGCCAAAAAATAGGCAGCTGAGTTTCTCACATTTTGAGAGACATTTTTAAAAAATCTAGTGTAACGCCCTTAATGAGCCTTAATAGAGTTTGAAAAACAAATTTGTTAAACCCTAAGAGAAATTATATTTTTCAAGGCTTTAGATTGGTTGTTTATTTAGTTTACATGTTTGGTCGATTTGTATCTCTCCTTCCTCCTTCCTTCCTTCCTTCCTTCCTTCCTTCCTTCCTTCCTTCCTTCCTTCCTTCCAGTTTTTCTCTAAGAACAATTTTTCCCTCCAATTCTGTGCGGTTTTCTGGGCTGAGAGAGAAAAACTGATCCAAAGTCACCCAGTGAGTTTCCATAGTTGAATGGTTGGGGTGGGGATGGGGGAGAACTAGAGCCTGGGCCAGTCCAATTCCTTGACCATTACACCACCCTGAAGTAGGGAAACCTACAGCACCCATTATTCTCAGTGGTCTCCCATCCAAATACTCACCATGCCTGATCCTGCTTAGCTTCTAAGATGAAATGAGGTTAGGTACTTTCAGAGTAGTAATGGACAAACCAGGGAGATACGACTTCAGATTTAAATTTTATTAACAGATAATAAAATAAAATAATAAAATTAAATAAATAA
The DNA here is from genome assembly GCF_059951505.1 of Python bivittatus. Taxonomy (NCBI): domain Eukaryota; kingdom Metazoa; phylum Chordata; class Lepidosauria; order Squamata; family Pythonidae; genus Python; species Python bivittatus. The sequence continues at coordinate 4,549,261 of NW_028277042.1, read as the reverse complement.
AAAAAATAAAATAAAACAGTCCCCTCTAAGCCATGAAGCTCTCTGGGTGAACTTGAGCCAATCCCTCTTTCTCAGAGCATCAGCGCTATTATGGAATTAAAGGGTCAGTAGAAACTGCTCATGAGTCTCCTGAACTCCTTGAAGGGAAGACAGGAAAAGGATAAGAAATGAGTGACAAATGCTATTGTGCCATTTGGAATTCTGCACTGGAGATCTGTTTTTCAGAACAGCCATCAAGAAACAGCAATTGGCTGACAAGAGGCGAAGCGGGCATACAGAAACCTACGTCCATGTCAGGCACTTTAAATCATATCTGTACACGAGGCAAAGTTCAGCAAAAAAAAAAAAAGTGAAAACGGCAAGGCTGCTCCGCTCTGCCACGTCCAAAGAAGATGGCATTTTTCTGAACTTGCTTTGTAACTTTCAGGGGCTGGCTCCTCTCTTCCAGGTCAACCACAAATGTGCCAGAGTGTATTTTAAAACTGCTAATATATACTTCTGCGAGAAGCCGCCCTGTTTCTTCAAAGGACTTTAACATGGAGTTGTGTCAACTGCTGCCAGCAAGAAAGGCCCTGTAGTATATTTTAAGATAAAATTATGCTTAATTATAGATTTGTAGAGGCAGGTAATTTGAAACTTGACGCTGCTAGATAAATTCCTCTGGGCCACAGAACGTTTGCTACTTCGGAACGCTTCCAGGCTGAGCGATCTCTTCCAAACACACCAACGTTTGTGAGACAAAACCAGAAGATGACTTTAAGGTTGTATTTCTTGGACCTTACCCACTGATGTTGGGCTCCCAGTTCCTTTGCTGCATTATTGTTCATGCTGAGGTCCTGTATCTTTGGCTTTTTTAAAAGGCAAAAGATTTTTGCCGGTTTCATGAAACTAAAGAATGTTGGACCGCAGGGATACAAACACATTTGTTAGGTTGTCACATCACCTTTTCTCTCCTTGTTTTTAGCTATAACCCCCAGATCACATCAGTACAGGGAGCTACCAAAAAAAAAAAAAAAGCCAAGCTCTCTTTGTGTGACTCTTTTTCCTGTGGCAAACTCAATCATGCTTTATCAAATTAACCCATTTTTCTATTTTTATAGTGGCTAACCCATATAACATTCCTAACCTGCTTACTGAACTAATCTTTCTTCTTGCTGGGCAAAAAACATTGAGCCACAAACTTACCAAATAGCCTAGGTTCACACACCATGCTAAACCACTCATCTAATCCAGCTTAATACTAACCAAACTTATAATGTTCTGCATACTAGATTTGTAATTGATCCTGTTAAGTTTATCTTAACTGACCAGATTTGGTTATACTATATGAACACTGTCATAGCATAGCGAATCAGAAACTGACCACCTAGGCCAGGTTTACCCACCCTACTGGGCTAAAATGTTTAATTTGAATTTCATTTAATTTGAAGTTTGATGCATCGTACAACCACAGCTACACACTTACAGTAGAATGAAATCCCAGGGTGGAGCTAATCAAGCTGGAACCAAGAAACTTGTGTTCACATCTGGAACTGAAATAATCCCAATTCATCCTTAGTAAACTCTCCTAATACATCTTAGTAAACTGTTACTCTTTGTTTTCTTCATTTCAGCAGTCTGTAATGTTACTCTTGCTAAACTGGCCACTTTACTTCCAATCACCCAGAGATCTACTTTAAGAAGGATTCTGAGAAATTGGAACTGATGCAGAGAAAGGCAATGTGGATCATCAGAGTCGTAGGAAGAGAGGTGGAAGGAGCTGGATAGGTTTAGTAGGTCTGTGCAAATCCTTTGGATTTGATTTCCAAAAGATGCTTCAGAGAACAGAGGTAACCCAACAACAGCAAATTACTTCTGAACAGTTGCTAAGAAAACATCATGGAGATGTCTGTGAGGTCACCAAGGGTTGAGCTTGAGCTTAAATAAAACTCAAGGAAGGTTTATTTAAAGGGAAATGTTCCCAGTTCACATACTTTCTGAAGGTATAGATCCCCAACTCAGTGCCTTCCATGTATGCTAGCTTCTAGCACATCTGGAGGGTGCCAGAATGGGAGACACTGCTATAAAATGAACTGAGATACCACTTTAAAGCAAAATCTACACCCCCACCCCCAATATTGCAATACAGCCTGGAACCCAGCAAGAGTGTACAATTTATGTGTATCAGGAAAAGGTTCACTGCAAAATGTGTATTTTAGGGAATATGAAGTCATTAGGAGATGCATTCAACTTCTATAGGTCTGGGAATCCACAGGTTCCAAAGCCAGTTAGAATTCACTGAATGATTTGGGGCCAGTTTTTCTCACTTTCTAGCCAAACTACCACTCAGACTGGTAGTTGTGGGGATAAAATGGGAGCAGATGCCCTATGTGCACTAACTCAATAATATTGAATACTATTAAAACTAGTTCTGTAGCTTCTTCCAAAAATTTCCACCTTGTTCACATCTAGAATAACTTCCATTTCAAATCAAAACCAATGGGTGGATAGGGGAAACATGTTGTAAAATGTTTTTCAGGGGATCCAAAAGTTTCTTTTCTGAGAATTTTCAGCCTAACTGTAGAAAGAAATGGAAGAGAGCTATTTTTTTTTTAAAGACAACTTCCTCTGTCTGAATGCAGATTGTCAGTGGCATCTATGTCAAAAGAGATTTCTTTCTACTGTATATGATATCCCTTAGGGACTTTCTATGCTTGGTACCCCTGAAGAACAAATCAGTTTCTCCTTCCTTTCCAGAATTGCCATACAATTTTGATCTTCACACTTTCTCTTCTGTCCAGAGGCATGTTGGTGTAAAACTCTTCTGGGAAATGGAAAATGTTCTGACTAAGCTATACATAACTCTCTCAACAAGGAAGGGAATGAAGCCAGTTTGCCCAAGGAAAGCTCTGGAATTTGGAATGAATGAAACAGCAGCACTGGAACAGGAGCTCTTCAGATGCTGACCTTCCCCAGCACATCCAGTGAAATCAGTGAGACCAAATTAAATCATGCCTACAGCCTGGGGGATCTGAATGGATTTATATCAAGGATGACTATGTTTTGACTCAACCCAAGTGTGCATCTCGGGATTCAGAACATTCCAAGTTCCGGATCCCTGTAGCATTTAAGGGCTTGTGTTACAACCAGGAGACTTTGGTGAACATCTAAGCTCAGCCGTGGAAGCTCACTCCGACTTTGGGCCAATCACTGTCATCCCAATCTAACTAAAAGGACTGTGGTGGTGGGTAAAAACTGGAGGAGGAATGCTCCATGTGGTTACTTGAGTGAGAAAAGAGAAACATCCTGGAATATCATCTCAGCAGGCATGGATAACTCATATACCACACTGCAGAAGTTTATTGCATCTGTCTAAACTTCTGTATCATTCTTTTATTTAGGACATTGGGATCCGTATGCCATCACCTCCCAAAGGACAAGCTTATCATCTCTTCCTTTATCCAATTTTAGTGCATCTGCTGCTAAAGAAAATATAAGCCCAGCTTGAATTTTTAGGAGTAACAGGCCTCATGTTATGAAGCCCAGTGGCTGCTTTTTTATTTTCAGGGAAGATTCCTCTGATTTTTTTCCCCCAAGCTGCTGCTTTTTTGTGGTTTCGTCTGTTGATATTTTTGAAGATAGGTGAGAAATGATAGGAAAGAGAAAGTAACAACTGCTGGGAGGGTGAAAAAGGACTTAGCATGGAGAACTTTTACTTGTTATCACCATCTTTTAGGGGGAGTCAAGAAGGGTTTTGACTAGAGTTACTTACCATACAGGTAATCCTCAGCAATGTCACATGACTGCATTGCTTAGCGACAGCAATCCTGGCAGTCCTGGTTGCTGTTATTAATCGAATCCTACCTGTCATTAGGTGAGGACCCACCCTGATCCAAGACATTCCCAGCTTGGTCCCGCCCAGCCCTGAGCCTTGGTAAGGTAAGGGACCGTCTCCTCTGCCTACTCTTGAACTCCCCGCACCTGCCTATCTCTGCCCATCTCTGCCCTTTTGGCCACCTGCCTATCCACTGCCACCAGCTGTTCCCACTGCCCAGTCCTGCCCACTGCTGCACCTGCTGCACTGTGTGCCACTAATGTACCATCTGGGGCCTTTTTTTATGCCGCCTCCTTTTGTGCTCGTGCAGCTGGGGCCTTCTTTCATGTGCCAGGCTTGTTTTGCAAGAAAGGCAGTCGTAAATGTGGATGGGCCCAAATTTTGTTCACATGATTGAGGGGCACTGCAACAGTTGGAACTTTGAGGACTGGTTGTAAGTCCCTTTGTTCAGTGCCGTCATAACTTCAAATGTATGTTAAGTGAGGAGTACCAGTAAGATCATAAGCACAGTTGTGGTTTCACTCAGTGATTGCTTCACTTAATCACCGAGTTGCTGGTCCCAATGGTGGTCATTAAACAAGGACTCCCTGTACTGCAAATGGGGGAAAGGCAGGATGTCTATATTCCTGCATATGTTGTCCCTGAGGGTAGATGCAGTGACAGAGCGGGTGGCATGTTTCAAGTCCCTTCTGTTAAATAATGTTATCTCACAGGTCCCAGGAAATGTGCCTCTTCTGTCACTGCACCTGCCCTCTGATACAACATTCTCCTGAGATCCTCATAGCCCCTGAACCTGCTTGCCTTCAAGAGAGCCCTGGAGATCTGGCTCTTTCTTCAAGCACTGGAGTAGCACCCTTGGGGTACCCAACAGCAAGGACAAGTGATATGGAATTATATCGTTTTCCCCCAGTGCAGCTTTTGGCATCTTGTTTTATTTCTTTTACTGTTTAGAACCCTTGTTAGAGAGCCAGTTTGGTGTAGTGGTGAAGGCACCAGGCTAGAAACCAAGATGCTGTGTGAGTTCTAGTCCTGCTTTAGGCACAAAGCTGGCTGGGTGACCTTGGGCCAGTCCCTCTTTCTCAGCCCTGTGAAGCAGGCAAAGGCAAGCCATTTCCAAGAAAACTTGCCAAGAAAACTGCAGGGACTTGTCCAGGCAGTTGCCAGGAATCAACACTGATTCAAAGACACAAAAAACAAAAAACCCCAAAACAAAACACCCTCCAGACACACAAAAGCAAAAAACCCTGTTAGCCACCCAGAGTCGTATATGAGGTCCATGGGTCATGAACCTTTGCACTTTAGATGATTATTCATGGTATGCATTAGCTTCAGGAGCTATCCAGATCCTGGCTCTCAGCAGCTGCAGGCAGGAAGGGATATATGGACTCCATCAAAATGGTATATACAGTCCTCCTTTCCTTATGCTCTCAGAGCATATAGACATACAAATGTTACATTATGGCATGCCCCCACGTCCAGGGTTTTATATGAGTTAATAGAACCTCTGTATCTCAGCAGGTGTCAACATCTGGCTGCCTTTGTCTGAGTTTTCAGGCTAAACCGGGTTAGGTCCTGCTTGGTAGTTGGCTGGGAACCAATCAGGAAATCAACAGTCCATTGCTCACGCTAGGAAGTTAAAAAATGAAGAAAAAAAGAAATTATGGACAAGAGTAAAGGCAATATGGAAGAGTAAACTTCCATACTGTTAAGCTTTCTTGTTGCCAAGAAAAGTATATGGACTTCTCCTAGTGTCACTAAGCTTGACTTGAGGGGCAATTGTTAATCGTATCAACTACCTTTATTCTGCTAAATCTGAATTTAAACAAAATTCAATCAAATCTGGTGTGGATCTTGACGCCATAAATTACTTTGTCCTCCTCTGTTTCTTTTGGGATGGCAGTTCGAGGCCAGCTTGGCCAGAAAAAGTTGTGGACTCCTGGTTTAAACTATGAAAGTTTTGCATCAAGTGAAATTAGACATTTTCATTTCAACCTTTTTCCTTGGAAATAAAGTACTGATATAATGACATCTAAGCCTACCTATCTGCTGCTTCCAGAGGAGATAAACCAGTCCTCTCTAGCTGTTTTCTCCATCACTTTTTCCCAATAAAAATGCTTTTTGGATTAAGTCATGAGTCACGCCCATTCAATCTCACTCTTAAATCTGTATAAAGTTTTCCCCCCATTGCCCAGCTCAAAATATGAACTAAACTTGGTAGAGCTGCAAAAGTTCTGTGAATCCGGAGTGTCCAAATTTGATCCTGAAAAAACCTTTACATTCTGAAGGCTCAAGACTCGGAGCATTTTAAGCAACCTTTTCCAAGTGTTCTCTAGTTGCTCAGTGTGATTTATGCTGGAATATTTGTCATTTGGTTTTGCTCAGCCACCCGGGAAACAAGTTCACACCGAGTCAGAGGAGGAAGGAAAGAACACCCTTGTGAAACAATAAAAATTGACTTGCAGAATGCTGGTTGGAGACCATCCGATTCAGCCTGAAATATACAAGATTTGGCTTCTACCATCTCTACTCAGGGGTCTCACCTGAAGGCCAAGAACAGCCTTTTTAAGCTGCAGAAAACCACAAAGAGAAGTTTTGTTAATCTATGAATAAGCACTTCTAAGAGAAGGCTGATTGACAAAAGCTTAGGTTTGGGATTGATTCAACACATAGACAGCCACTCAAGGGATGTGCCTGAGACAATCTCAGCAATCCCTATCCATTCCAAGAAATCCCTGGGTATGTCACTGTTTTAGTCCTGGCATTTGCTTAATAGCTTATGGACATATTTGGAATTTCCTGCACTTTATATCATTTTGTAGAGGACATAGGTCTGTCTGGAGTCTCTTTAAATCAGGGTTCCTCAAAGTGGTCAATACCGACTCCCAAGGATCGATGGGATGATCCATTATTGCGATTCTTATTATCATTATTCGTAGTGCTATTAATTAAAGTAGTATTTATTAAGTTATTTTCATATAATACATTTTGGGGGTCCATGAACAACCTGAAACTTCATGAAGGGCTCGATGAGCTGAAGAGTTTGGGGATGCCTGCTTTAAATCATCCTCCATGGTGAAAGTATCTTTCTCTCCTTCGATTTAAACAAGAAACGATTGCAGGTTAAAAAGGCAAAACTCCTATTTAAAAACTGAAAATTGATTTAGCATGGCACAGCATTCATGTAATCAAGTAACTAACTCCACAAGCCTATATGAAGCCTAAGAAAAGAAGACAAATTGGAGCTCATTGACTCCTGTTTGCCAGATATTCATAAACAAATGATCTGGGGCAACATCATCTTCTGTTCCAAATTGTAAAATACTCCTATAACCATCATCTTTTTCCATGTATATTTTTGAGAGACAGAAGGACATGGGTAATTGGGAATATTTGTGCAATGTCTTCTTTAACAATGTTTCGGTCCCTCTCTAAAGAATCCCAACAGGAATTTACAATTCTCATGCTTTTCGTTTGAGGGTCTTTCTCAGCTCCATGTTTCCCTGATCTGGTGTCACTGGAGAGCAGAATCAGAGTTAGGGTAAGGAATGTAGGCTGTGGGGGGTTGTAATATCTTTAGCCAATGCTCTTCTCTCGCTTAAACCATAAGAAGGTTAAACAAAAACCTCTGGGGGAACATCTATACCTTGCTGCTTCTCAGGAACCTCCATCATATGCTTCTTTTCTACATAAACTTTCTCTGGTCCCTCCAACTCTTCACACTCAGAGATGTTTGGCTCTTCCTTGGAAGAAAAATCAACAGAAATTTGACCAGTTACACCATTGCCTGCACAGGGGAGCATCCTCTTTCTTTGAACAATGAATGAATGAATGAATGAATGAATGAATGAATGAATTAATTAATTAATTAATTAATTAATGTTGATGACTGTCCAAGAACAAACGTGAAAACAAAGAAAGAAAACCAGAAAACAAATCCTTCAGCAAATAGGTTTTTCTTACGACACTGGCTTGCAGACATGGGCATCTCCCAGGTGAGAGAAGTGATGTCAAGCATGTTCATGACTCAGTCATTTTGCATGATGACATGTGGTGTGTTCTGGATGCGTAGGCCTACAGCTAGTTGCTTGGTCAGGAAGCTTTAGAGTCTGATTGTAATGCTTTTTATACCCGTTCTCTTGCTATGTTGTTAAGGACTCAAACTCCTTGGTGTCAGAGGCTGAGGCTAAGAGACCTGATCAGTCAAATTGCCATTAACTGCTGAGGGGGACTCAGCCAAAAAGCAACAGGAACAGAGGTGGGAGGAGTCAGGGGATCAGGGGCCTGATCCTGATAGAGCAACTGCTCCAGAATTCATTGATAGCTTTGGAGAGCTGAGCTGAGGGTGCCAACGACCATAACTGAGCCACACCTGCAGCCAGCTCTTTGTTGGGGACAACTCATTAAGCTAGGATCTGTGTTCCTGCGTCCTTGGTTCCTCTTCTGTTTCCTGCCTCTCCTGGTTCTTCAGTCCTACCTGGCAAATGTATGCCTTTGCTTCTCTGCTGTCAGCCCTTCGTGGTAGGCCAGGCCAGGAAACAGACTCCACAAGTGTGACTGCAACTGTAGAGAGTCAGAAAGATGCAGCAGCCATTGCCTATGCAAAAGGATTCAAGCATTTTTTAAGCCCGGAACAAGGTAACATTTGGAAGTGGTTCACGCAGATGACTCCCTGATTCACTGGAGTGTAAGAAGGAGGAGGAAGCACAGCACAATCAGATTTGCAAGGTTATGATAGGCAATCTCATTAAAAGGAGTTTTAGCCTTCCTGTGGAGTTAATTTCCTGGTTTGATCTACTTGGCGGGGCTGACAGGAAGTCTACTTTATTGAGAAAGGCAACAGAAACAGAAGCATGACTGGGTTTTCCCTTCCCTCACTCTTATACCCCAGTGAATTAGAATGGAGTCAGTATGAGCTTCTTTCTCACGTCTTCTGTTTCTGGGGTTAAGGCATGTTTTTGTTTTTGTAACTGTTTCTGCATAGTTTTTCCCATGTCATCTTGGTGGATCTGACCCCATGCTCCATTGGACTCTGGACTGAATTCTCAAGCAAGACCTAACAGTCCTGTATCTTTTTGAGGGTGGGAGGACACTCTTGCCCAGCCTTTCTATTGGACTATGAGCTAGTTGCCAGTAAGTTGGTATGTGTTTGGATATGTGGGTGTGCTCCATCTGAAGCAGGACATCCATCCAGCATGGGCACCGCTGATGTCCACAGACACTGCCATTAATGCCCACCAGATTTGAAGCCTCCTCCGGTACATCCAATAACAGGAATCAGCTTCTGCACATGTATCTCTTCTCACAGCAGGAACTGCTGGAGGAGACCTCAGAAGAGGAGAAGGGAAGCAATGCAATGCTGCTTTGGATTTAGAAGCAAGAGGACCTGGCTGCTTGGTGAAGAAAATTCAGAAGGGTGATTCATTTAAGCATCTATGAAGCAAAACAGGCCTTTGAAGTTTGGCGCAACTCTGTTAAATAGGAGGCTAGTTCCCTGCAAAGCAAAGGAACATGTTATAATCTTACTTAGAAAACATGTAAATAAGTGCTTTAATTACACGAAGAACATTTGGGGGACTGTGGGGAGTGGGGTTAGTTTACTTTCATAAAGGGCACCCATCTAGTAAATTGGCAAATCTCTCATGGCTGCCATTTTATGAGAGTGCTCAATACCTATTCTCAAATTCCAAAGTTGCCTCCAGATTAAATAATTGACAACCTCTGTCTTAAATGACAAGGGTCTGTTCAGTCATTGATCTTCCTGGCAAGCCAGACTCTCATCCTTTAGAGCAGTGTTTTTCAACCTGGGCAACATTAAGATGTGTGGACTTCAATTCCCAGAATTCCCTAGCCAGCCCTTGGGGTCCCCCAAGTCCCTCTCGGGGGTCCCCAAGACCCTCTCAGGGGTCCATGAGGTCAAAATTATTTGCCAGATATTAAAGATATTTGCAAAAATTTAAAACAAGATCACTCTTCTCCTTATTTTTTTAAAAATTATTTAAAAATATAAGGTGTTTTCATGACAACTATTTTATTTATGTTAATATCTAATGGGTTTAATATTGTTTTTTTACATGATTCAAGAAGTAAATATTCTACAAATGTGTCAATTCCAATTTTTAATACGGTAAATATTGACAAACAAAAGCTCTTTTGGGCTCTTCCATAATTTTTAAAAGTGGGAAGGGGTCCTGAAAGAAAAAAAGTCTAAGAGGGACTGCTTAAGAGGATATAGTGCTCAGTCTGAACTATATGAATTTACCTTGAAGTATTGCTCTAATAAGAACCAGTTTGGTGTAGTGGTGAAGGCACCAGGCTAGAAACTAGGAGGCTGTGAGTTCTAGTCCTGCTGTAGGCACAAAGCCAGCTGGGGGACCTTGGGCCAGTCCCTCTCTCTCAGCCCTAGGGAGAAGAAGGCAAGGGCCAACCACTTCTGAAATCTTGCCAAGAAAACTGCAGGCCCTCGACCAGGCTGCCAGGAGTCAACACAGAGTCGAAGGGACCTAAATAAATAAATAAAAAAAAAAAATTGCTCTAGTGGCACCATTTTCAACAGCTCGGGCCAGAAAAAGCATGAAACAGTCCTCCGTTAATGTATCTCCCGGGGCAGGATGGGTTACTGCGGACACACTTGCCATTTAGCCAGACCACAGAACTGGGACAGCATCCAGTGCAATTATTGAGGAACAGCAGTGGAAAATGACTTTGTCACGTTGCAGGAATATCTAAATAAAGAGCTGGTGGGTTTAGCAGCACTTGGTCGAACTTCTATTCGTTCAGGCCAAGACTTTTTATTTGAGCCCCTATCAGCAGTGCCGCGGGAGAGGTGAAAAAGCATTTCCGTTCCTTTCTTCCTCTTTTTCTTGCTTTTAGCTCCAGAACTGACATGCATGGGAAGATCTGATTGTGAAAAAGAAAAAAATAAATAAATCAGAAATATGAACATAGGAAAACCAAACTAAATCAAGCCCACAGAGGCACCTTGATGTCATTGCAAGCTCCCCATAATTGAACAAAGCAACTGGCCTCTTAAGAATTAATATGTCTGTTCAGGAAGGAAGGGCACCCACCACTACAATGTGAAAGATGGCAACCCACATCTTGACTGAAATCAATCAAGATTAAAAAAAGAAAAAAAAGAAACAGATTAAGAGAGTAGGCCTGGCTTTTTAAACATCCTAATACATCTCTGGGTCAACCAACCAGCATTTGCATCTGTTTTGCAGCCGCAAATCTAGTTTAAATAATTGCTGTATTCAGAGAGGGGGAACGAGTCTCATCATCGGCAGCCGATGTGTCTCCAGATAAGGAGTTATTATGATGGCCGTCATGATAACTAGCCCAGGACAATTTAAAAAAAAAGAAGGTTTTGTAATTGTTCTGATGAATTCAAGTGCAGGTTAAATGTTTGTGGGGGACTTGTCCAAGAAGGCGTTTTATCACTGAATAGATTTTAGTTGCTTAGTTGGGAAATCATTAGTGTTGACACTTTGTGGCCGGGATTTGGGTAGGTGGGGAGGAGGTCAGCACCATCACATTATTGTTGTTGTTTTCCCTGCTTCTGCAATTATTTGGGTGGGTTTTACAGTTTTCAGTCTGTCTTTTAATCCACCCACCAAGCCTTGTTATGAAGTGAATTAAAAATATGATAAATAAGCTAATATAGAACATTTATTTTTATTTGGATGTTAGTGGCATAGAACTGAGGAATAGCTGGAACATACTGGGGAAGGAAGAACCCAAACTTTTCTTGGGTTTATTAGATTTCAGTTCCCACCAGATCTGGCCAGACTTGGGTTGCAGGTCAAGAATTCCCCAAGAAGTTAAACTGTCTTTTGAGATAAGATTTCTTGGTGGTCTCCCATCTATGTACTAACCAGGACAAATCCTGCATCGGGGATCAAGGAGCCCTACAAATTTAGGAGCAAACACCTCTTTTGGGGGGAGGAATCCAATCAATGGTCTTGTCTGACTCCTTTCTATTTCTGTTCCCTCCCTATTCCTCCTAACCTTAAATTTTGCTGAATAATGAAGTGGACCAAAAGAAAAAGCTCACCATAGATACTTTTCCCCCATTTTTATTCATTGAATCTTTTTTCTTGTGCAACAGCCCTATTGTTCACTTCAATCTGATGTCATATCTAATGGGACAGCAAAGAATGATGGTTAGCCCTTCAAGGTAGCCCAAGATCAGAAGCACAACCCTGAGTACTAACTCTATCTTTATTGTAAGGTTGTAATAACAGAATCTTGCAAGTCTTAAAGTATTTCTCCCCTCCTTTGCTTTTATTCTCTGGAAGACTAGGGAGGGTCCCTTCTGAAACATTTCCCACACCTCCTCTCCTTCCATGGGCTGAGATCTCTTTTGCATGATGGTTGTCTAGCCTGTGGCTCTTCCTCCTGTCTCCCAAGGTCATTCCCACAGACCATTACGATGATTCAAATATTTAGCCCCACGGTTTTCTCTAATCAGGGGTGTCCTTGGGCCTATGTGCCAAACATTCAAGATTGCACTTTGACCTTCTCATAGGCAGCTCATTTGCATCTTGACTTTTTGGACCCCCCCCTTCTCCCTACCCCCCACAGAAGCCCCTGACAATAGTCCTAATAGTACAAAATTACTGGTGCTTCAGTGGAGCAACACACTCCATGAAGTTGGTTGGGGCCTGGACAAAACCTACATTGAATTAAGTAGAGCTAATATGATTTGTCTCCAGGGATATAATCATTCCCCCTTCCCATCACATTAAAAATGACAAGCTGGTGGCAATTTTCTGGGGGGCTCACCTGCAAGGATTTCAGAAACCACATTTCAGGCTGCTTTAATAGGCTGGGGCGCAAAACAGGAAAACAGCGTTTTCTTGTGGTTTTCTCCCTCTTGCCTCCTTGCTACCATTTCGTTGTTAAAGCCTTTTTCTCCAAATTAGCAGCTCAAGGAAGAGCTATGAATTGAAAAGGAGTCTTTTTCTTGCCAAGGATTATTCTGTGAGGACCCACAGCTGCTAAAATATAACATCGTGAGGCTTTTATCTCCTGTTTCTATTATACCTATTTCCAGGGTGCTATTTCAGGTTTTAGTGGTGGGAGAGAGATTCCAAGACTCTTAGATATATTCAGAATTAAATAGCAAGCAGACACACGTGCACACACACAGACATACACACAAGCACAAATAACCACCCACCTCCAGCTCTTTAATGAATATATTTCTGGATTTTTCTTTTCTTCTTAAGATCTCCTAATTATTTAGAAGTGGTTCTGATTTATTACTTTATAAACCTTACTTTTCTCCAAGAGTTTGGGGGTCACATGCGTTCATTTTTCTTCAGCGAATAAGCTTCCTTTTTTAGGTTATTATTTTACCTATCACTGCTAGGTAAAAAGATGGAGAGAGATTGTACCTGCTTTCAACTGTCAGCTGCATTCACTAGATGTGACCAGAAAAGAGTGGGGGAGGCCAGTGCAAAACCCCAACCCTATCAGCAGCTCAAAATATAGGTGATTTTTTTTTAAGAAAATGATATACAGGTGGAAATAAAATAAACATTATTGGTGGCCAATCAGGTGTTTTCAAAGGACCAAAGTAACACCAAAAAAGTTTTAGCAGGCAAGTTAGTACTTATTGATCAATATGTCTTTTTCCATAGAATTCAAGATAACCCAAAATCATTTTGCCATGTTTTTCAAATGGGATACAGTGTTTGAAAGTAAGAAAAAAAGTACAATTTTAAAAGGAATATCTTTCTGACTTTTCTCTGATCTATCTCTGTATTAACTTAAATACAAAGTCCATCCTTTTCTAAAATCATACCATTCACATTTTTTTTAAAATCAGGCACCTTCTTCTGTTGAATGTTAAACTTCCAAGTAACTTGACTGACTGATTGATTGATTGATTGATTGATTGATTGATTGCTTATGTGCCATCAAATCAGTGTTGACTCTTAGGTAGATTTTCTCCATAATGATCTGGCCTAACCTGGCCTTTCAGGTCTTCCAGTGTTGCCCCCATCACCATTGTAACTGAGTCCATCCACTTTGCAGCTGGTTGTCGTCTTTTCTTTTTCTTTCTACCTTTCCCAGGATTATAAACTTCTCAAGGGATCTGGGTCTTTGCATTGATTGACTGACTGATGATCAAGTCAGAGTCGACTCTTAGTAACCACCTAGATAGATTTTTCTCCATGATGATCTGCCCCTAACTTGGTCCTTCAGGTCTTCCAACAGTGCACATTGCTGCTGAGTCCATCCATCCTGCTCTGGTCATCCTCTTTCCTTCCACCTTTCCCAGAATTGCAGCCTTTTCCAGAGACCTGGGTCTTCACATAATGTGTCCAAAGTAGGATAATTTGAGCCCCGTTGTTTGCTCCTTGAGTGAGAACCTAGTTAATTCATTCAATGATCCATTTGTTTGTTTTCTTAGCTGTCCATGGTATTCTCTCCAGGTAACTAATTAGCCCCAAATCTTAAATACAGACTTTTCCATGTGTTTTTATCACTGAATTTTGTTGGCAAACCACATCAGTAACACACGGGAAAAGTCTTTGGTGGCTGCCCAGTAGCACTTCCAAGGTTGAAGGTAACACTCAGCAAAACATCTTCCCCTTCATCCACTTGGCAATCCACCTTCCTATTTACCTCCCTCCCTCCTTTCTGCTCTGTTTCTTGCCATCCTTTCCCTTTTCTTTCTATTTAATTGATCTTAAAACAGCAACAGAGTTTGTCAGGACAAGCAGGAGAGCAGATCAATGCTGTTCCTTTCTTTTTCTTTGTTTAAACAGACTGAATTCCCCACTGCCTTGCTAGCTGGAAGTCCCCAACCTTAGAACTAATGGTCCCTATCTTCTAGCCCTGGTTGCCATCCCAAAGCTTCTGGGGTCTGTGCTTGCTCATCTCAGCATGAGATAGCGCAAGCATTGCTTGAAGATATAATTCAATTTGAGCATGAGTATTAATTTCACAGTCTATTGTTATAATATTGCCTGCTAATATAGCAAAGGCTTTTGAATTCTGTACTTGAATGCAATGATTTTTCTCTTCTAGATGAAGCTCTGAGATTCTTTCTGTAATTAACAATGCTCCAACTTGGTACATACCCAATTCAGGCTTCTTACTTTTCTCTAATAGCGCATTAGTCTGCTCTCAGGGTGGCAGGAAAGAAACTGTGAAAAGCATTAATGGTAGCTCATCAATCGGATATAAGTGAAAATAACTTTTCCCTAGCCCTGCACTTAATGACCACTCTTTAAGGGAGGCCTTTCTTAGAGAAAATCCCCAGGTGAAGAATTATTTGTCCTACTGTTTGTAAAAGAATGCCATTCCCAGCACTAATTTTCATCCCCCTACAAGGAGAACCAATTAACAAAGAGGCATGCTCAAATTCTACTTCGTTTGCACTAAATATTTTAACCATTTTTCCACCATGTATTCAAATGTTCAGGGCCATTTTGCCAAAAGAAAAATTTAGGGCTAGCACTGTTGACCTCAAACAGCTAACAGAATTTCTACAGTCTAGTGCAGCGGATCATGCAGTGTTTCTCAAACTTGGCAACTTTAAGATGTGTGGACTTCAACTCCCAGAATTCCCCAGCCAGCATGCTGGCTGGGGAATTCTGGGAGTTGAAGTCCACACATCTTAAAGTTGCCAAGTTTGAGAAACACTGCCCTGTGGACACCCCTGGTTCACTTTCTGGCTTAATACTCCCAGAATAAGGCAGGACAAACTATGGGCTTTTATGTAAACATCAACTAAAAATGGAAGCATTCTTTTTGTGGCCAGAAAGAAAAAGTGAGTTTAGCTCTAGCCAGCTTGCTTGACTTGCAAAGCTAAAAAAAGCTTTGTTGTACACGCACTGCCCCTTTATCCCACGTCCCATGCAGTTCTTTGAGCACTCTTCGTGGCTTGCCATATCAAACCCTAAAAGGGCTGCTATTTGTGGTTTTAGGACTGGATTCTGGAAACCAAGAACGATGGCTGTTTTGGTTCAGGACATATGCTGAGCCACAAATCTGAGTTAAAGAGCTGTAAACAACAGGATGTCAAATGGCAGCGTGAGCTCATTAAAAGAGGTTTTATTTTTTTGGCTCAGGGCCCCTGTGAACCCAGCTGTAATGCGCGCACCAGGCCAATGAATTCACAGCAGCAATGAGCTTCAGACTAGGGACTTCCCACGTTGCAACTCAGTTTCTCAACCACCGTTTGGTGCTTACAAGCTTGTTGAAATAGCTGGAGGTTTCGAGACCGTCTTTATTCCTTGTCATTTGTTTTCTGGCTTTTGAGGGCATCAGTGTGGCCCGTTGCCCACTGCAGTTTGGAAATGCATTTGCTCTCCTTCATGTTGAATTTTAGCTCACTGGCAGTTCACATGGGACTCTAAAACAAAGCCTATAGGGAATGGCAGCTCCTTTTCTAAAACTAAAACTTCATCTGCCAGTTTGTCCTTAAAAAAATGCTGAAGGTGGCTTTGGAGAGATCCACTGCAGCTTGATGGCTTTCAATCACCGTTTATATTTACAGTGACGGTGACTGAGCAAGATAAAATATTATTTTTCATTCTTCTTGTGCATGCACCCAGAGATACAGTAAGGATTTTAATCTACATTAATAATGGTGAAAAGGACTTATTTATTTTGTCTTTAAAAGGATGCAGAGTGAAAAAAATAGGAAGGAAAGGGTGTTGCTGTAGTTGTTGATCAGTGAACAAAATGGAGAAGACTGACTGCAGGGCAGACAACCCTTTCAGGCTCAAAGTCACCTGTATTGTGCAAATGTTGAGGGTTAATTGTAATTTATCTCTCCAGAGTGAGATCACATCCTAGACAGTCCCTGTGAAAATACAACCTATCTAGGCATTCTGTCTTGCTGTTAGTTTTAGTTTTAGCTCTCTAGGTATAGACACAGAGAAACAAAAAAATTAGGCAGAATGGAGTTGAGCTTCACAAACTATGGTCCATGGTAGTTCCCCTGAATACTGCAGATTGTTTTAAAATTATCTTTGTGGGGAAGAAGATTACAAAGAAGTGAGGTGGGAAGTGGCAATATCTGGTTGTGGTTTTTGGGATCTTTAACAAAATGGCCACCAGCTATTGACCCAGTCAGCCCGAGTTATATGATGTCAGCTCAAAAGAGGGAATGGATTGATAGGGTGATAGCATCACTGGGTTGACTAAGTTATGGTTACAAAGCCCCGGAGACAGGGTGAAATAGTCTCCCATCCATATAGTAAACACTTTTGACCTTGATTAACTTTTCAAGTTCAGCCAAGGTTACCCAGGTATTTAGGTAAACCTATTTTCATCTGGAAATGCTAGGCACAGCAGTGCAGTTTGACCCTGAACTTTATGCACTTTTGAAAGTTCTTTTGGACAGCCATATGTCTTGTTAGTTTATTTATTTATTATATTTTTGTATTTATTTATTGCAATGTAATTCTTAGGGGGGACACGGTGGCGCAGCGGCTTAATGACGCTGAAAGTTGCCGGCCAGAAATGGTCGACGCTTCAGCGGTTCGAGTCCAGCCTTCGCGTTAAACAGGGTGAGCTCCTGTTTCCTCCCCAGTTCCTGCCAACCCAACAGGTTGAAAACTCATGTGAGTAGATAAATGGGTACTCTCACTCCGGTGGGAGGAAAAATGCTGGCGGCGCCTTGCAAAAAAGGAGTTGGGAGCAGTTGCTGGTAAGCGCGAAAAACCGTGCGCGCCTGAAAAGGGCGCGAAGCAACGGAAACCCCGCCTCGGCGCTCGCCAGCTGGGCTCTGCCCTAGGAAGGAGGCTCTGGCAAACCACTTCCGAAAAACAATTGCCTTGAAAACTGCAAGGACTCGTCCAAGCAGTCACTGCAGGGTCAGCAATGACTGAGCGCAGACAAAAAATAAAAAATAAAAAATTCTTAGATATCCACCCTGTCATTCTTCCATGTGCTTTGGAGATAAGCAAACAGTTCTTTATGAGAGCTGCCCTAAGTAGAAATGAAGTTACGATGGATATCACAAATCATGCATTTATAAAAATGTAACCAAGGACAAAATACAGACTGAAGAAGACATAGAAGATTGAACAAGACTTTGAAATAATGCTAAGCCACTGCAGTCTTTGAGTTTCAACTTTTCAATATGAAAGGAAGAAAGGAAGAAAGGAAGAAAGGAAGAAAGGAAGGAAGGAAGGAAGGAAGGAAGGAAGGAAGGAAGGAAGGAAGGAAGGAAGGAAGGAAGCCAACTATGAAATAATACTAAGCCACTGCAATCTTTAAGTTTCAACTTTTCAGTATGAAAGAAAGAAAGAAAGAAAGAAAGAAAGAAAGAAAGAAAGAAAGAAAGAAAGAAAGAAAGGCAAATATGAAATAATACTAAGCCACTGCAATCTCTTGAGTTTCAAACTTTTCAATCTTTTTTTTTAAAAAAACAAAGAAAGTGGACACAATGCTAGCTAAGCAATAACTGTTTTGCCAAGAACAAGGCATATTCACTCAATTCTCAGAGATGCTTATTATTCAGTGTCAGCCACTACATTCTGTTTTTTTGTTGAACTACATTCTATCTGCTGCTGTTTTCACCTGACCCAAGCATGTGAGTTTGTGTATAGAAGTATCAGGGCTGACACTGGCAAAGTGGGAACCAGTGATTCTCAGGCTTGATAGAAATGCCATATAAATATGGAACAGGTATCTCCAACTCTCAGTGCTGGGAGTAGAATGGCCAAAGTCCATTGGCTTGAAAAGGCAGGAGAAAAAAAACTAGATTTCAAATCTTGAAGCATTCTATAGAGAGCTTAATTTTTGTTGTCGTTAGCTTAGTTTAATAATTGAAATATATTTAGGTTTTTTTTCACTGTATAATGACTATTTATCTTCTATCTCTTGGTGATGTAGCGTGTTTTTTTTTTAAATTCACTATTAAACAAAAAATTAAAATATTTCTATATCACTACCAGTACCTTTAGCACTATCTCTGCATGTTTCATATTCCTTCTGTTTTGGATACAAACAAATATTTGGGGGGTAAAAATTGGAGTGGAGAAAGATAAATAGGGGATTTTCCCACCCAACAGAATCCATGTTCATGGATCATACTTCAGCTGCACGGCAGTTTTGTTAGATACCTAAATATATTCTGTCACAACCATACACTGTAGTTCCATGAAGTAATTGAAGAAATGTATCTTCCTGGAATGTTGAGCTGACCATGTTCAAAGTATTAATACCTCTGAAAATGGAAAGATTCTGGAGATACAAATATTGTTCATGATTGCATTTCTATCCCAGTGCTCTCATTCAAGGCACAAATGACCAGGCTCAAGATAGCATTGTTTGGACACATTATGTAAAGACCTAACACCTTTGAGAAGTTCATAATGCTGGAAAAGGTGGAAAGAAAGAGAAGAAGAGGATGACCAGCAGCAAGGTGGATGGACTCAGTTATAGTAGCAATGGGTGCATTATTGGAAGACCTGTAGAATCAAGTGAAGGACAGTTCATCATGAAAAAGGTCTGTCATTCAGTCTCCAATTGATGGTCTGTCTGTTTGTCTATCTATCTATCATCTATAATCTATCTATCATCTATCTTCTATCTAATAATGCAAACACGCAGCTCTGTATAGAAGGCTCTAATAGTGGGAAAGGTGGAAGGAAAGAGAAGAAGAGGACAGCGAGCAGCAAGGGGGATGGGCTTGATTACAGTGGAAATGGGTGTACCATTGGAAGACCTGAAGGACCAGGTTGGGGACAGATCATTGTGGAGGAGGTCTATCTGTGTGGAGTTGACACCAATGTGGTGGCACATAATCATCAATCAATCAATCAATCAATCAATCAACTCTCCTATGAAGCTATTTAATGGGAGTAGCCACAGTAGTATGCTGTGGCTGCAAAAAAGGCAAACACAATTTTAGACTGTCTCAAAATAAGGATAGTTTCCAAGTAACTGGATGTAATAGTTCCTCTCTAGTATGTGCCAGTCAGACTCTACCCTAAGAACCAAGTACCTCACTTTAAGAAGAATTCAGACCAACTTGAGTAGATTCAGGAAGGAGCAATAAAAATGTTCAGAGGATTGGGAACTAAGGATTGGGAAGAGAAACTGAGGGAATTGGATATAGTCAAGTGTGAGAAGAGTACAGTAAGGAGGAGGTGACAACATCCTTCAAATAAACAGAAGGCTGTGATCTGTTCTGAATTGGTCCAAAATGCAGGACACAAAACAATATGTTAAATTTCCAGAAACAGAGATTCGTACTGAATGTTAGAAACAATTTTCTAATAGTAATAAGACTCCAGCTAATGAATGTAACTTACCTAGAGTGGTTTCCCATTAGTAGGAGGTGGTTAAGTAGAAGAGGAATAGTTTGGAATTTTGAATATAAATTCCTACACTAAGCAGAAAAGTTGGAGTTGATTGCCTTCCTGACCCCTCCCAATTTTATGATTCGAGACATGGCGGGGGGGGGGGTGTCCTTCAATCTTACTCTGTCCCACTGATTACATTAAAAGCTGTTTAGATTCAGAGAAGTTCCTGCATGGTGCCTCTTCAAAGTACACCTTGGAACTATTCCATGTACTTTCCTAACATAAAGTATGTCTTCCATTTTAATTGAGAAATCAAAATGTATTATTTTTCTTATGGTTATTATCTCTTAATAATGATTCTGCTGGCGGTATTATTGTGAATATGAGCATCTTTGGCAGTCCAACTTGTACAAAGAAAAAGAACCGATCAGTGTGTCATTTAGGTGATTTAACTGACAATATTCAAGGAAAGCTATTTTGCTAATATCCTCATAAGCTCTGAGACTTCTAAGAAAAAAATCTGACATTTTGGAATTCAGACCGCTTCAAAGAGTTCTTCTCAACTTCCAGCAGAAGTGCAGTCACATCCAAGAGAACAATTTTGTATAATCCAAGGATTAAAGGGAATATTTTTCTCAGATCACTAGAAAATAAAATGCTGCAGGATGGAGTGGGGAGAAAAATAGGTATGGATTGCTTCATATAAGCTTCAGAAATTGATGGCAAGAACAGGAGTGGGAGAGAAAAAGTGCACGCACACACATACTCTATCTATCTATCTATCTATCTATCTATCTATCTATCTATCTATCTATCTATCTATCTATCAATGCAGAGGTACAAATAATTTGATATTAAACACTAGGACTCTGCAAAATTTTAGAGGGTTGGTTGGTTAGTTTCCTCAAAGTTTCATGCAAAACACTCCTTAGAAATACCCATAAACTTGTAAAAGTAAAGTGGCCAAAATCCTTTTCTTCCAGGCCTCATCCATCATTCCTAGTAGTCAGAAGAGACTTTTGGACATGTGGACATGAGGCACCAATGTTAAAACTGATCAAACTTCACGTATTGTACATGCTCAGCTGCTTATTTCTTCCAAATTATGCATGTTGTGGAAACCAGACTGATACATTGTGAACAGAACCAAGGATCTGCTTTTTCTGGAGCTCCAAAAACAGAGGGACACTTCCTTGAGTCCTCTTCCCCTTATTTTATTCACACAGCAATGCTGTGATGAGGATTATAAGGAAAAGGGTGAACTAGGCCAAACCCCACCTTGCAGGTCTGCTCTCACAGGATTTAAATCTTGGTTTTTCTACTCTAGACAAATGTTTGTTCTGCTTAATTCTCTTCCTCCACCCAATTTATCAGGACCTTCACCCCCCATGTCTGTTTTCTAGCTTTTTGCACACATCCCAGTCTATATTTTCCCTTGATTGTTGCTTTCTGCTTTGTTTGCATTTGAAATTGCCACAGGAATGCTCAGGGAGGGGGCAGAGTCTTTGATCTACCCAAACCCATCTTCTCTGAGGGCTTCTCCAGTTCAGAGGCTTCATTATGGAGATCCATGAAGGCTTTACTGTCAGCCTGTGCCTCTGTTTGGTGCTGTTCCCTCGATCCACTTTTGAGGTTGTTCAGGTAAAAGGATGACAACATTCCTTGAATTTTAAGTATTTCCAGTTTCTTCCCCCTGGCAAGAGTGGGGGCTGCTGCGTAGTACTTCTAATGATGCTCCAGCAATAAGGATTGCCATGGGGACCAGATGAGCATGCCACGTCGTCAAGACAACCTTATTAAATAGCTCCTGCTGGGGAAACACAGAGAGAAAGCCAGCAAGGAATTTTTTCCCCCTAAATGAAAAAAGGGATGATCTTTTTCTGCATTCACATGCTCCAGTACTGTATTGGCATCTCAGTTCAGCCTTTCAGATAGCTTTCTTTATCTAGTTGCTCTAGATATGTTGGGAATGATGATTCCCAGAATTTCTTACTAATGTGACCAAAAGAATTCTGGGTGTTGTAGTTCTCAACCCCATTGGAGGGTCCTTGGTAGGAAAAGCCTGCTTGTGATGGTGCTAAAAAAGGCAATGGCCTGCTTTCTTTCTTCCCAGAGCATGACTGGTTGGATTCCAACCTTCTCAGTGGTTGTGTTCACACAATATACTCAAGCATGACAATGGAAGATCAAGCAAATGCATTTGAACAACATGTTAAACTTGATTAGTTTCAACTATGGCTGGGTTTTCTGTGAGTTAGCAAACCCACTCTCTATGGAAGGGTTCCTCAACCTCAGTAACTTTAAGATGGGTGGACTTCAACTCCCAGAATTCCCCAGCCAGTATGAATAATTTGGTCACATTAGTAAGAAACTCTGGGAATCATCATTCCCAACATATCTAGAGCAAATAGATAAAGAAAGCTACCCGAAAGGCTGAACTGAGATGCCAATACAGTACTGGAACATGTGAATGCAGAAAAAGATCATCCTTTTTTTTCATTTAGGGGGAAAAAATTCCTTGCTGGCTTTCTCTCTGTGTTTCCCCAGCATGGCTGGCTGGGGAATTCTGGGAGTTGAAGTCCACCCATCTTAAAGTTGCTGAGGTTGAGGAACCCTGCTCTATGGTTTAATGTATACTGTAGTATGAATGCAGAAAATGGCTCCATTCAGTAACAAAGTTCAGGACTTTTCCTCACTCTTGAACTGAAATGCTCTTCACCTACCCTTGAATAGGCAGAAAACGATACCAGTCTGAAATTTGCTGTCCCCTTTCATGATCCTGCTCCGGCCTCTATTGCCTATGTTTCCAGAGACTGCAGTCCATTGAGTTCCCACCAGGATTTCAGATGATAGAACCTAACAGATAGAACCTCCAGAGACTGTCTCTGGACTGGGTCAGAAGAAGGGGGAAAATAAAGTTCTCTAGCTAAGGATGACTTACGTCTGTCTCAGTCAAAGGCTGAGGATGACATGAAGGCAATCTCATGGGGGCATGCAAGAAGGATGTTGCCCATATGCAAGTGGGGAAGGGCCTCAGCGAGCAGCCTATAGGCAACCATTCCCCCCAACTTGTATTTCTGACCCAACACAACTTAATCATCCTTTGACATTAGTGCTTCTTCAAAGTTTTCAGTGCAGCTCAACCATCAAAAAATAGCATACACACATAGGAAGCCTGAACTGAAATGCATAGGTACATGATAATAATGTGCAAAAATGCATTGCATTGAGGAAAATAGTTGGTAAAAACGGCACATGTTACAAGAAATCTGGATAGATCTCTTGGAGAGTTTTTGATATCTTCTGATGGGGTTCATGAACTTTTGAGTTACAGGCTACTCAGATCCAACAGTTTCCTGAACATGAACCAGAATTACTCCAAGGAAAAGATTTACAATGGACATCAAACCTTTTGTGAGAGTTCATATCTAATTCTCTCCAGGTCAGACTTTAAACTTGGTGGAATAGTAGGATACTGCAGCCTTATTTATTTTATTTATAAAATCTATATGTTACATTTTCACTGTTTAATGCAACAGCCCAAAAGCAGGTTTTGTACATCCTTTATCACTACTAAAGTCTTTTGTGTTCCAGTTGAATTTTGACCAGAGCTCCTTATTCTTTTTCTTAAGAGAGAGAGAGAGAGAGAGAAAGGGGGGGGGGGAGGTAAAATCATTTCAGTGGAAAACATTTAAAATATTTCACATAGGAATTACAAAAGCTTAAGATGATTAGAACTTTTAAGAACATCAGTCATATTAGGGCCTTGAGTTTTTAAGATTAACTTCCAGTACACTGTTGAACACAACAACTTCAGGTCAGCCTGGAAGTTCTCAGCCAAGGAACAAGGACACTGTTGGGTCTTTATGCTAATTCCTAAACATTAAGATATAAACATAGGTGTCCACGTGATGATGGAAGAACAATACATGCGTTGTCAACCCTGACCTTTCAGACTCACGTCTTGACATTGGACACAAGTACGTAAGTATCACAGCTTACATCACGACATCACGACTCATGTTTCATCTCTGCTTCCATGGGTACAAACCATTTGTTTCTATCTGCAACGGTTTTTTGAAGGTCTCTCAATTTTATTTTATTTTTTATTTATTTTATTTATTAAATTTCTCCCCCGCCCATCTCCCCCCAATGGGGGAACTCTGGGTGACTCACACAAACATTAAAACCATAAATATATATAAATACATAAAACATCAATTTAAAAACATTACTAAAAAGAAAAGGAGAGTCCAAGAGATGAAGAGTCTGGGGCAGAAGACAGCAGGCCTCTATGGGGCTAGCCATCCCCATGCTTGAAGTATTCCCCCCCCCAACCCCAGGCCAAGTGGCAGAACCAGGTCTTCAAAGCCCTACGGAAGGCCAGGAGTGAGGGGGCCAATCGCACCTCCGGGGGCAGACTGTTCCAAAGAGCGGGGGCTCATTTTCTGCTGCAAAGCCACAAGCTGTAGGTATACATTTTCTCTGTTGTTTCCATAACCTGGTGCAAGAAGTTAATCTGAATACCCTTGGCTTTCTTTGAAGAAACATGACTTTGAAGTTGCTGGCTTCAACTCCCAGAATTCCCCAGCCAGCAAGGGAATTCTGGGAGTTGAAGTCCACCCGTCTTAAAGTTGCCAAGGTTGAGGAACCCTGCACTATACAACAGGACCAATGTCTTCAAAATCTGGGAGTAGGATTAGGGAAACCCTGATTCAAGCCTCCATTCAGCCATGAAACTCTCAGGGCTTGGTCTGGTCATGATGTCAGAGTCTAATCTACATCCCAGGGTTGTTGTAGGGGACTTCCTGGAGCCCCCAAAGGAAGGCAGCTATAAACATCCTCTGGGTGAGAAAGTGAATAACAACATTTGTTATTATTACTGTTGTGAAGAACAATAATAATAATTTGAAAGTACCATGACTAATTTAATTTCTGGACATGTAGGGCTAAGAAAGTCTCCAGAGAGAGGATTGTTTTTTCCAGAATTGTAGCCAGGTGCTAAAAATTAGTGCCAGGGAAACTTTAGTTTGCAAGACCTATTTTGCACCTGTTTCTACATTAACGTAACTGTGTTCATTACAAACCTACTGGCTGTATTTGTGTAACATACTAAACTGAATTCGTTTTAAATTTGAATAGCTTTTCTTTGGGTAGTTTACTTGCAAAACTCAATCCATGGGTTCATGGATGGCCCTGTGTACTGTGCAAACCTCAAAAAAATAAAATAAAAAAAGGGTTAATTCAGTAACCAGGTAGAAATGCTGCTCCTGTTTTTACTAGCATCCTGAGATCAACCAAGCAGAGTTTGGTAAAAATCCTGGGTCACGGGGAAAGAATAAAAGAAGGAATAGAATGCCTCTGAGCATATTCTTACCCCAGATTTTTTCTTTTTCTTTTCTTTTTATCAAAACCTGTATCAAGATCACAGGTCCTTTCATGATCAAATCTCTTTCTTCTCCCACCCTTGAATCTTCTCTTTAAGCCACCTGATCTAGGGGCAAAAGACTTTTAAACAGGTAGGAGGCAGAGATGTTTCATACTAGAGCGGGGCTAAAACTCTTGGCTCTGTATTATGAGTGTGTGTTTTCTTGGCATCACGTTGGTTTGATCATCATGGGTAGTTCAGGCCTTTTGTGCTGTTTAAAAAGAACGTTAAAAATCCAACACCAGACTCAGAGATTTGCAATTTTGCTGGGGCCAGTTTGGGAGGGGAGAGCCAGTTTGGTGTAGTGGTTAAAGCACCAAGCTAGAAACTGGGAGGCTGTGAGTTCTAGTCCTGCTGTAGGCACAAAGCCAGCTGGGGGACCTTGGGCCAGTCCCTCTCTCTCAGCCCTAGGAAGGAGGCAAGGTGGCCCAGCTATCCTCCATCTCCTTTGGAGGCTGCTGTGGGAGATGAGCGCACTCATTTAATAGACATTTCTGAGCTGGGCTGCAAAAGGGTATGCCAGTCCAAGTCTTCCAATATTCTAAGGAGTGTCAGGATTGTCTGGCACTTGCCTCTGGAAAAAGGACTACTCCAGGGAGGGGGGGGGGCTACCTTTTCATTTCAAAGATGCTATTAGTGTGTCTGGACAAGTCCCACTAGAGTCCTGTCCTTAGGCCTCTAGGCTTGACATCTCTAAGGCTGGGGTCACACAACATTTCAGACAAGACTCTCCCTCCCTTTGTCTTCATGAGAACTAGGGAGGGTCTTGTCTGAGATGTTTTCTTAGGATACAGTTCTGCCCCGCACTCAGGTTTTTTTTACCTGACTGTTGTCTTGGTAGTGGCTCTTTCTCCTGTCCCTCAAGGCCATTCCCTCTGCCTTCTACACCATCATCTAGCAATTATGGAAGATGCTGTCCAGTTTACAGAGCCAGGTTGGTGTAGGGATTAAGGCATCAGGCTAGAAACCGGGAGACTGCGAATTCTAGTCCTGCCTTAGGCACAAAGCCAGCTGGGTGACCTTGGGCCAGTCACTCTCTCTCAGCCCTGGGAAGGAGGCAAGGGCAAACCACCTCTGAATTCTTGCCAGGAAAACTGCAGGGACTTGTCCAGGCGGTCACCAGGAGTCAAGACTGACTCAAAAGCACCCAAAAATTGGGAGAGGATTTTGAGGCTGACCAAAATAGGATCAGGGGCTATCTGCAGCTCCTAGTGTGTAGAGTATTGTTCAGATCATGCTGGGCTGGAAAATAATTCCAAAAACATTGGAAGGACAAACGGTTGTCAAAGATCCACCTGGTTTGTTATTCCGCCATCTCTACCCTTTTTTTGTTTCATGTTGTTTTTATTGTCATGTTTTCATGTTTTAAATGATTTGTAAACTGGTCATTCTAGGAGTTGGGCAGCATATAAATCCAATACATCATCATCATCATCACCGACCAAAGGCATTCTGTAAATTACAAACATCCCCATTGTTGTTGGTGGTAGGGAAAAGCTTGCTGCTATATTTTTTCAAAATGGAGAACTGAGAAGTGAGTTGGAGAATACAGAGGAAGCATAGAGAAAGAAAGAGAGAAAGGAAGGTATTTTTGTAGCAATCTCATATCCTATGATCCAAAGTCTGGCCTTCATTTACTTTATTATCTGTCTGTCTGTCTGTCTGTCTGTCTATCATTCTAATCTCTCTGTCTCTCTCTGTCTCTCATCATGCAAATTTGGATGGCCATCCTTCTTGTAGTCTACTCTAGGCAGTGAACAAGTATAAAACCATATATAAAAGGCAACAGAAAAATAAAGAAAAACATTAAAAAGGACAGGTTAAAAACTCCTCGGTCAAGCAAGACAAACTTAGAGTGGGACCCATTCACATCCCAGCCTGATGGAAGTTCAGGGGTGTCCCCAGGATGTAGTCAAACAAAGTCAAGATAGTGGCCACTATGATGTGATTGAAGTTCTACCTTTTTTTTTTTTTTTGGTGTATGTGTGTTGCACATACAATATTAAAACAACAACAACAAACAAACCCCCACACACCTGGTGGATTTTCAATGGCACTGTCATGGCCACCATCGCGACTTTTTTGATCACACCCTGAGGACACCCCGGGAAATGTTAGCTCTGTGATTTGTTTGACTAGCATCTTCATTTTACTTGAGCGCAAACAACTTGCAGCTGCAGAGGTAGCTGTTTTATCCTACCCGTCACCCAGGATTAGATAAAGACTCCTAGACCTTTCCCAGATTAATGGTGAACAGTAAGAAAAGCTCCTTAGCTACAATCAAGGGCAATTAAGGTTACACCGGGGCACCCAGTGTGCATTGCACTAAAACAAATAAGACTTGGCAGACCCGTATGCAAGATTTGGTAAAGATTGAGAGAGAAATGTTCCCATTGCAAAGGCTTCAAAGAGTCCCAGTTGTCAACATGGAGCACCATGGAATTTGCAAACCATCTGTCAGATCCAGAATGCCCCCGAACAGAATCTGAAACCTTGCATGGCTCGGTTGATCTATTTTTACCAACTTTGGAGACTGGGGCTTTTATCTCTTGCATGGGCCACTATCAGCTCCAACTCACCATCCATGGAATTTGGAAGCCTGGCTGAAATTTTTGATCTGGAGCTCTCGAGGTATCTTCCAGCTATGAAGTCCAGTATTCCCACATCACGCAGGAGGGCATTGTGGGAAACTGAAAGGGTAGGTTACAGAACTGTAATCGGGATCATAATTTTGATGCCAAGAATGCCCCACAGCAAAGCTGTCCTGGGGGCATTATATAAGAAATAAGTTAATTAATTCAGTATCAGGCAAGCCATCACTTGATGCTTGAGGTCCATCACATGGTTTCCCTACTGTTAATTCTTGGCAGTTAAATGTAGGATTTTGGAGGATTATTCCTTCTGAAGGAATACCAGGGATAATGTAATGTTATCTAGAGTGTTTGATTTTATTTGTCATGCCTTTTCCTCACAAGCAAGTAATCAAATAATAATTATGCATGAACGATCCAGCCTGAAAATTGCAAAAACTGGATACAAAATTCTACCCAGCATGTTTCAAACTTTAAAGAATTTGAATAGGATTATTAATCTAGGTATCTGTCATATTTAAAGCTGTTTTGTACATCTGGCTTCTGCTTGGCAAATCTCCATGATAGAAATCCAACTCTAGAAAGGACAATTAGTCGATTAATCATCCAAAGCTTTGGTAATGTTTTACCTTTTCTCTGTTGCTGCAGATCTAAGCAAATATATTTAATTACTCAAGGAGAAGGCAGGTTACATTGCTTAAAAGAAGATGTTTTAATCCTTGAGAGATTTCTAGCAAGTGTGTGTATATGGTTAAAGATTAAAAAAAAAGAAGCAAGACTCTCTGATTAATTATGATTAATTATTAATCATGATTCATTATTCTGCCACAGTGTATGTTAGGAAGTTTTCCCAGGTTGTCCTTTTCCCCCGCCTACTTTGT